>NC_057802.1:439010662-439021099 GCF_018294505.1 Triticum aestivum | reverse complement strand
AGATGAACCAACATACGAAAACACTTGAAACGAGGAAGGGAATATGATCAACACCGAAAGCTTGAATTGAATCCACCGGAGAAGAAAAAGAATGAAGAATGAAAAACTTGAAGTTACGTGAGCATCTTCATGGAAAATCACCGGATAAGAACATTGAAAGAAAAGAATGAAGAGACTTTGCATCAATAAAATGGATACTTGGTTAAGAAATCTGAGTCCTTGAAGAAAAAGGGTGGGAGGGCGGGAAAAACAAAGGCAACTTGGGTCGGATGAAACGAACACCGTTGAGAAAACTTAGAGTTGATCTTTCGCATGGGGAGAATGATGGGATCATCTTGAAGAGAAACACACCAGTTGGAAATAGAATTAAGATGGCAATCTCGATGATCAAGAAGGATTAATATTCACATAGAAATATGAGAACACCGTTTAGGGAAGGTATGGATTCAACATTTGACTTCGAAGCAACTTGAATACCACAACTTAAAACAAAACAAAGGGTTGGCTTGCGGAATAAGCCGGAACAAACATCTGATAGATATTTCGTTCGAAGTTTTCGTGGTGGGGCCCACACGAGCTCAATCGTACAGCACCATCATGTACAAGGCTGTGCACATGACATACGAAGCGTCCCCGAGTCGGCAAAGCCATGGACTCTTTAAGACACAACGAGACCACTGTAAAATCAACCGTATACAGGCGGACCACTAGACGTCGAACCCCAATCTCATATCATACATCTGTCGGAAAGATATCCTAAGAGCTACTTGAATTCCCACTTATAAACTCCCGAAACTTTCTGGTTATGCAATCTGGTGTTGGGGATACAGGGGACACAAAATATATCACCCAAACTAACAATACCTAGATCCAGCTGTATCCATCCGTCAACACATAACCAAGAAATCTTCGGAAATCGTTTACCTCAACCTTCGAAAAACATCCGTTATACAAGTTATGGCAATACTCCCGAACTCCCGCCCCAGTACGGAGTGGCGTCGAGGTGATCTCACCAACAACTGCATAAAAGAGATTTCGATGTCGGCGAAACTCAGGTATTCCAGAACTGCAACGATAAAATTGTGACGACAACACCTCGGAGCTCAACTCCCCGGGACACTGCCACAACCCCTAAATGACAGGAGGCACCAAGAACAATGTTCTCGTCAGAAAACCATCGGAACGATTCCAAGATACCCGCGTGATCCTAAAAAAAAATTTAGTGAAATTTGAGGAGAGAATAGTCAAAACTTCTACGTCAGGAGGCCTCACCAGAGCGACGAAGGGACAGAGGAGTAAAAAGAATCCTACTCTCCGATATATATAATCCTAAAACTCAAAACATTTTTTTCTAGACTCAACAACGCCAGCGATTCGATCAAGCAGGGGGCTCCTAAGTCGGGGATGGCTCTGATTACCAACTTGTAACGCCCACGATGCGGCTATATCTCCCACGTGTCGAGGCACGACTTAGAGGCATAACCGCATTGTGGTTTCGTCGCAAGAAGGGTCATCTTCACACAATCCCATGTAATGAACAAGAATGGGATAAAGAGTTGGCTTACAATCGCCACTTCACACAATACATAAATAAAACATACATCATTCAGAGATACACACATAGGTCCGACTACGGAACCAAAAGAAAAGAAGACAACCCAACTGCCAGATCCCTGTTCGTCCCAACTGGGCTCCACTACTGATCAAAATGAAAAGAAACAACACAACGAACAAGATCTTCGTCGAGCTCCCACTTGAGCTCAGTTACGTCACCTGCACTGGTCTCATCGGCACCTGCAACTATTTTGGAAGTATCTGTGAGTCACGAGGACTCAGCAATCTCACACCCGCGAGATCAAGACTATTTAAGCTTAAAGGAAAGGATGGGGTAATGAGGTGGAGCTGCAGCAAGCACTAGCATATATGGTGGCTAACATACGCAAATAAGAGCGAGAAGAGAAGCAACGGAACGGTCGTGATCTAGCAATGATCAAGAAGTGATCCTGAACCCCTACTTCCGTAGAGGTATTGGACGCATCCCGGATGTGTAGTCGTGCACGCACGTAGATGAACTTGACGGGTCCCGTGAGTAATCGTACTCGGCGACTACGCGTAGTTGTACATATCCTTGTGCTGTAGCCGAACTTGATGGAAATCCCACGGCAACGGAAGACGAGATGCTGCGGGGTGGCGGGGAGGCAGCAGCGAGGCGAGGCGCTTGAGGGCGCGGCGCGGCTGGACGGCGGGGCCGGACGAGGAGCACGGGTAGGAGGGAACAGAGGGGAGGCGGAGCCGCGGTCGGTGGCGACGAGGAGAAGCAGGAGGAGAGGCAGCGTCGACGGAAGCAGAGGGCGACGCAAGGCAGGGGCGCCGGAGTTGGCCTCCAGTGGCGGCAGGAGGAAGCTCGCCACGGCCATGGCGAGGAGAGGTGGCCGCGGCCTGGTGCTGTAGAGGGAGGCGCGGCGGCCATGGAGGCAAGGCGGCGCCATGAGAGGGGGCCTGCAGAGGGGAGGAGGCACGGCGGAGCGGAGGGCTCGGGGCGCCGGCGGTGGAGCTTGACGGGCGGCGATGCCATGGGAGCGAGGAGGAGGTCGGCGCTGGGGAAACGGGTGCGGGGCTCCTCTCTGGCTCGAGGAGGGAGACGAGGTGCTGTGGTGATGGCGAGAGGGCGTCGGCGGGAGGCTGCGAGGGGGCGAGAGGGAGGAGGTTGCTGCGGGCGGCCGGTGCAAGGGAGAGGACGAGAGGAAGAGGGTGAGGGGATCGGGAGGATGAGACAGGGGAGGCTGGCGGCGCTGTGGGAGGACGAGAGGGAGAGATGGGCTCGGTCTCTGGCGGCTAGGGTTAGAGAGAGCGCGGGCTGGGCCTCGGTGCAAATGGGCCTTGGGCCAAATGGAGCGGCTGGCTGCTGGACTCTCTCCTCTCTCACACTCTAAAGAAAAAAAACAAAACAGCAATAAGAAAAGAAAAGAAAGAGAGGTTACGGGAAGAAGTTGGGCACGCGGATAATTTTCTCAGACTCGGAAAAATGAGTTTAATCCAAGAAAATAGGGGTGGGCATGGATGCAAGGTTTAGATTCAAAAACATTTGAATTTAATTCAAATGGGTGAATAGGAAGAGGAGGTTTGGAAGGCCCAAAAATGTTGAGAATTTTAGAGGAGCCACAATAAATGGAGAAAGAATTGTTGGCAAAGTTAGAGAGATCGACTCAAAGCAGAAAAGGCATAGGATTAATTTTGCACGTGTGTTAAGGTGAACTCCAATTAATGGAATATTTATAATAGCTCCATAAATATTAGGAGGATATATTATAAAGAGAAATCACCATGTGAATTCCCTCGATTTAAATGGATCGGAGATCCATGCAATTTATTTAGTTGAGTTTTGATGCAAAGATTAATGACGTGATGGCATGATGACATGATGCAATGCAAAAAATAAAAGAGCAAGCACAAAAGAAACCCACGGTGATCACGAAAATATGGAAGTCTTCTGAAGCGTCGGTCTTGGGGCGTTACAGGGTGGCCTCAGGAGGGCACTCGCCCTTGCTGTCGGGGTCGTCGATTGCTGCAGCTTGGAAGGCACGCTCGAGGGAGCACACCGCGTCTCTTTCTTCGCACGGGACTGTGATGATTCCGCCGCTTCCTAGCATCTTGAGGACGTTGTAGCCGTGATGGGTCACCGCCATGAACTTGGCCAGGGCTGGATACCCGAGGATGGCATTGTATGGCAAACGGATATGCGCGACGTCGAAGTCGATGAGCTCGGTGCGGTAGTTGTTGCGTTCTCCGAAGGTGACTAGGAGGCGGACCTGCCCGATCGGGGTAGTGGAGCCGTCGGTCACTCCTGAGAAAGGCTTGGTGGGCTGAAGCTGGTCGTAGGGCACTTGAAGGTTGTCAAACGTGTCGATGGGCAGGACGTTGAGCCCTGCGCCGCCGTCGATGAGGGTCTTGGTGACTTGCACGTTGGTGATGACTGGTGAACAAAGCATCGGGAGGGCGCCAGCGGTAGCCGCGCACTTGAGCTGATCTGCCGAACTGAACGTGATGGCTCACTTGGACCATCTGAGCGGGCGCGTGGCCTCGAGCTTGGGGAGGACTGCATTCACTTCATGAGCAAACTGTTTGAAGATACGCTGCGAGGCTGGGGCCTGAGCTCCGCCCAAGATGCAGGCGATAGCACGCGGCTCCTGGAAGCCCCCAGCCCCCTCATCTTGATGGTGGTCGTCATTCCTTCTTGGTGGTGGCGGTAGTGGAGGAAGACCAGCGTTGCCCTGAGGACGATCCTCACGAGGCTGGTCCCTCCAGGCGCCCTCGCGAGGCTGATCCTTCGAGCGGTCCTCACGAGGCCGGTCGCGCCACTCCTGGCGCAGGCCACGGTCATCCCAGCATCCGCCACCACGTCCTCCTCCTCGGCCATAGCCCCGGTCATTGCGCTCGGGGCGTCGACCAAAGCGTCCTTCTCGAATGGCTTTGAGCTCTTGGCAGTCGCTGGTGTTGTGGCTATGCAGGTTATAGAAGGCGCAGAACGGTCGGCTGCTCTTGGATGACTCAGGATGGTCCCTGCCGCGCTTGGTGTCCGGCTCCGCCGCGAGCACGGCTGCTCCCTTGCGCTTCACGTCCTTGGCCTTGGCTTTCTTCTCTTCCGGGTCCGCAGCCGGGAGCTCGAGGAGGGAGAGGCGCCCCTCCTCAGCTCTTGCGCACTTGGTCGCCTGGTTGAACAGCTCCAGAGACGTGCACAGCTCCTCGTGGATGGCGAGCTCCTCCTTCATCTTGACATCGCGAACGCCATCAGAGAACACGGAGATGATGGCCTTGTTCGTCACCTTGGGGATCTTGAGGCGAACATTGTTGAAGCGCTGGATGTACTTGTGGACGGTCTCTCCTAGTTGTTGCTTGACGCGACGTAGGTCACCCGCGGCCGGAGGGCGGTCGTGAGTGCCCTGGAAGTTGGCAACGAAGCGGTTGCGCATCTCGTCCCAGGAGGAGATCGAGCTTGGAGGCAGGTTGAGGAGCCAGGAGCGGGCACCATCTTTGAGAGCCATGGGGAACCAGTTCGCCATGACTCTCTCGTCGCCGTTGGCCGCCTCGATGCTCAGCTCATAGAGCTGCAGGAACTCCGTGGGGTCGGGAGTGTCGTCGTAGCGCGGAGGCAGGTCCGGCTTGAACTTGCCCGGCCAGGCAATGCTACGCAGCTCGGGGGTGAAGGCGCGGCAGCCGGCCGTAGTCACCGGGGCCCGTCTTGGAGGTGGAGCTTGGTCTTGGCGCCCGCGTGCCACCACGGCAAGCGGCGCAGGGCCCTGCCGCAGCAAGCAATCCTGGCGTGGTGGTGCGGGAAGCGGTGGAGCGTTCTCTTGCGGGCGAGGGACTTCTTGGCAGCTTCTCTCTTCTTGCGCGGGCGCCGGACGCGGCAGGTCGCACCGTGGGGCCGTGCACCTTGGCGCCAGGGCGCCGTCTTGGGGCAGAGGTGGTGGAGGCACTCCATGGGCCACGCCGTCCGCAGCTGGTGGAGGGCGAGGCAGCGAGAGGGACGGCGCAGGGGAGCCCCCTGCGGCGCTGACAAGCTCGGTGATGCGGTCGAGCCAGTCCTCGTAGAGGTTGTCGACGGGGCGGTAGCGCAGGAGCTCGCGTGCCATGCATAGAGCGGCCTGCGCGTCCACGGGAGCGCGACGAGCGTGGGATGACGAACCAGCCGGGGTCAGCGATGGAGTGGCGGTGCAGCGTCCCGCCCCACCGAGGGGTGCAGCGAGGATGCTTGCTGCTCGTTCCCTGCAGGGCCGGTGGCGGCGTTGGCGGAAGGTGACAGAGAACGACGGGGTGGCCCGCCGACGGGAGCCGTCTGAGCAACGCGGGTGGCGAGGGCAGCCCGGCGCTCGGCAGTTAGTTACCCTCGGTCTTCCTTCTTTCCCGGGAATCAAGGAAGTAGTAGCGGGAGCGAGCTTCTTATATGGGATCCGACGCATCCAGCAGAGCGAAGCAGCATTCCATTCTTTTCGGCGGCATCCTTCCGCATTGGCGGCGGGTGAGCGCGGCGTGTGTCCGCCATGGAGACGATGAAGCGACGGGATGCGGAGCGACGGAAGGGAAGCTTCGGCACACCCCTACCTGGCGCGCCAAATGTCGGATCACGGGTTCCGGCAAAACCCTTAAGGTTCGAACTCTGGGGTGCGCACAAAGATCTCCCCCTACCGATCCACGTCCTAGCTTTGCTAAGATCTCAAGGGCTAACTCAACGAACTCGCAACACAAAGAACACAAGATTTATACTGGTTCGGGCCACCATTGTGGTGTAATACCCTACTCCAGTGTGGTGGTGGATTGCCTCTAGGGCTGAGGATGAAAAGTTACAAGGGGAAGAACAGCCTCCTGAGGTTGAGGTGTTCTTGTGCTCGGTGTGTGGCTAGGGATTGGCTCAAGATCAGATGCCTGAGGCTTAGTTCTAGACTCAGTTCTAGGCTCAGTTGCCTCCTACTGTGGTGGCTAGTCCTATTTATAGAGGCCTTGGTCCTCTCCCCAAATATTGAGCGGGAAGGGATTCCACAACGACCAGTTTGAAGGGAGACAACTAGTACAGCTTATCCTGACAAAAGTAGTCTTCGCCTGCCAAAGGCTCTGGTGGTGACGCCGCCTTGGGCTCCATGGTGACCTCTGTCTTGCCGTCCTGCTGGTCTTGGTCTCATTGAACTAATGTGGAAACCTTTGCTTGACGCCTCGGTACTCCGCGCATGCGCTTGCCTCCTTAGCACCAACGAGGAAACAAGGACACTGTGCACACTGGCGCCCGCCTGGTCTCGGTCGTCATGGCTCACGTCATGAGAACCTTGCGAGGTTTGCCTTGCCTTGATCTCTCCGCCCCTCGCGAGCCAACCTGGTGAGGCCGCTCCTGAGGAGGTCTTGTGTCATCCGCCTCGCGAGGCTTGGCCCCTCGCGAGGGTCTTGAATGCTTGTTCATGAAGATGGGCAGTACGGGCCCACCAGCAGAGCCACGCCGTGGGCCGCAGGCAGGCAAGTCTGGGGACCCCCGTTCCCAGAACGCCGATAGTGATATGCTCCAAAAAGCCCTCAACTACTTTCTCATATCCACATATGTCCCAAACCAAAAGTCAAACTCGGCCCCACCGATTTGATCTATCCGGCGCCACCGAGTTCACTTGACATAGCCACTGCCACAAACCCTAGTCTTTTCGGTCTCACCGATAGGTATCTTGGTCTCACCGAGATGGGATTGTAATCTCTCTGTTTCCCTTCGTAATGTTTCGGTCCAACCGAGATGAGTGATCAGTCCCACCAAGATTGCAATGCAAACTCTCTGTTTCCCCTTCGTAACGTTTCAGTCCAACCGAGATGAGCGAATCGGTCCCACCGAGTTTGCCTGACCAACCCTCTGTTTGTCTATTACCAAAATCGGTCCCACCGAGTTTGTGTAATCGGTCAAACCGAGATTACGTTATGCCCTAACCCTAATGACATCGGTCCCACCGAGTTGACATGTCGGTCCCACCGAAAATCCTAACGTTCACATTTTGAACTAAATCGGTCTGACCGAGTTCTATGAATCGGTCCCACCGAGTTTGGCGATTTGTGTGTAACGGTTAGATTTTGTGTGGAGGCTATATATACCCCTCCACCCACTCTTCATTCGTGGAGAGAGCCATCAGAATATGCCTACACTTCCAACATACATTTTCTGAGAGAGAACCACCTACACTTGTGTTGAGGTCAAGATACTTCATTCCAACCACATAAATCTTGATCTCTAGCCTTCCCAAGTTGCTTTCCACTCGAATCATCTTTCCACCAAATCCAATCCTATGAAAGAGATTTGAGTGTTGGGGAGACTATCATTTGAAGCACAAGAGCAAGGAGTTCATCATCAACACACCATCTATTACCTCTTGGAGAGTGGTGTCTCCTAGATTGGCTAGGTGTCACTTGGGAGCCTCCGTCAAGATTGTGGAGTTGAACCAAGGAGTTTGTACGGGCAAGGAGATTGCCTACTTCGTGAAGATCTACCCTAGTGAGGCAAGTCCTTCGTGGGCGACGGCCATGGTGGGATAGACAAGGTTGCTTCTTCGTGGACCCTTCGTGGGTGGAGCCCTCCGTGGACTCGCGCAACCGTTACCCTTCGTGGGTTGAAGTCTCCAGCAACGTGGATGTACGATAGCACCACCTATCGGAACCACGGATAAAAAATCTCCGTGTCTACATTGTGTTTGCTCCCTAAATCTCCTCCATTTACCTTCATATGCAATTGTTTTACATTCCACTGCTATACTCTTAGAATTGCATGTGTAGGTTGATTACTTGAGTTGTGCTAAGTTGCTAAAATCTGCCAAACTTAAAATTGGGAAAAGGCTAGATTTTTATTTGGTCAAGTAGTCTAATCACCCCCCCCCCCCTGTAGACATACTTTCGATCCTATAAGTGGTATCAGAGCTTTGGTCTCCATTTGCTTTGATTTCCATAGCTTTTGGTGATCGTAGCCTTGGTTTCACAACCTAGGAGAGTATGGCGTCTAGCGAGGGAAATTACCACCATAGAGGTCCTTACTTTGATGGTACTAATTTTGCTAGTTGGAAGCATAAGATGAAAATGCATATTTTTGGACATAACCCCGCCGTTTGGGCTATTGTGTGTATTGGCTTGCAAGGTGAATTCTTTGATGGGAGAGAAACCGAACCGTGAAGCTACCGCGGAAGAGTTGAAGATGCTGCAATACAATGCTCAAGCTTGTGATATTCTCTTCAACGGCTTGTGCCCCAAAGAATTCAACAAAATTAGCCGTCTTGAGAATGCAAAGGAAATTTGGGATACTTTGATTGATATGCACGAAGGTACGGACTCCGTCAAGGAATCCAAAAGTGGATGTGCTTCAAAGTCAACTTGACAAGTTCAAAATGAAGGATGGTGAAGGTGTCGCTGAAATGTACTCTAGGCTTGCTCTCATCACAAATGAGGTTGTCGGCTTAGGAAGTGAAGAGATGACCGATAGATTCATCATCAAGAAGATCCTAAGAGCCTTGGATGGAAAATATGATACCGTATGCACATTGATCCAAATGATGCCCAACTACAAAGATCTCAAGCCAATGGAAGTCATTGGAAGAATTGTTGCTCATGAGATGACACTTAAGGATAAGGAAGAGCTCCACAACAAGTCAAGTGGTGCTTACAAAGCCTCATGTGAAGCCCCCACATCATCAAGTGAGAAGCAAACCTTCAATGAAGAATTGAGTCTAATGCTGAAGAACTTCAACAAATTCTACAAGAGTAGAAGCAAGGAAAGAAGCTCCAAGTCAAGGTCCTACAATGATAAAAGATCTTCTAGTCGTGAGCGTAATTGCTACAATTGTGGAAGACCCGGACACTATTCCAATGAGTGTACGGCTCCCTACAAAAGAAGAGAAGATTCTCCCAAAAGAAGGAGTAGGAGAGAAGAATCACCACCAAGAGAGAGAAGGAGTAGAGATGATCATTATGAATGAAGACCCTCTCGGAGAAGCAAGGATTCGGAGAGGAAGGTCAAGTCATCTAGGAGCTACACAAAGACAAAACATCAAGCTCATGTTGGTGAATGGGTATCCGGCTCCGACTCCGACCATCACTCCGAAAGAAGTTATCACTCCGACTCCGAATATACTCAAGATGAAGGTGTTGCCGGTCTAGCACTTGTGTCAACCAACTCCTACGACATATTTGACACACCAAATGAAGGAATTGGAAGATGCTTCATGGCCAAAGGTCCAAAGGTATCACACCCCGAGTATGTTGATTTCAATAGTGATGAAGATGACTTGCTAGGTGTAACATCCCAAATTTTCAATTTGGAATGTTATACATAGATCATTCATGCATATCATATTTCATTTGCATATTTTCTTTGCGATCCTAGAAAGTCTAAGCAACTCAAGGACCCACGGAGAGAGTTGGGGATTTCATCGTTTTCATATTTGAATTTTATCAAATATTGAAACAAGGGTCATTTGTTTTAATTATTTTTCTCTCCGAAAATATTTCATATCAAAATATATGAGAGGGGATAATATTACTTCCCCAAAATAATGAAATATTGGAGGAAAAATATTAAAAACAAATAAACATTTTATTTGGATTTTATTGCTATTTTATTTGAATTAGGAAAAATATGCGTTTTTCAAAATTGCATTAGAGTCCTAAATAAATGTCCACCTTGTCCGGTAGATTTTTAGAGGACGCGGAAATTTTATTTCAGGATTTTTGGAGTCTGTTTAGTATTTATTTTCTTCATTTTTCTACGTGTTGGAATATTTAAAAAAAAGTGCAACCGCCTTACCGGGTCGTGTCCGACCTCGACACCAACCCGGCCGGCCTCTTTATATGCCGGGGGCCCGAGACCCCACAGCCCACCAGCCGCCGCGCCGCGCCTCCCGAACCCTAGCCGCCAGCCCGCGTCGCCGCCTC
>NC_057802.1:439001944-439010102 GCF_018294505.1 Triticum aestivum | reverse complement strand
CACTAGGCGCCGCCACTGCCGCACGCCGCCGTCGCCCGCGCCGCCGCGCCGCCACTCGCCGTTGCCACCCGGAGCCGCTGCCCCGCCCCGCCGGATCCCGCAGCCGAGGTAGCCGCCGCCGCCGCCGGTTTTCGCGAGTTAACCGTCGTTTTTTTTGGTTAGTTCGGTTTTTTTAGAAACCCTAGATCTGTTTTCTTTAAAAATAGATCGGTTCGGTTAAATTGCGAACGTTCGTCCGTAAGTTCGATTTTAACGAACGCCGTTCACCTGTTAGTTACAGACAGCGAACGTTCGTTCGTTAGCCTGTTCGTCAGTTTTTCTTTTTCAAGGGTTTTTCACGATTATTTTCGATCGCGATTTGTGACCCGATTTTCGTTTTAGTTTATCTTTTCGCTCGTTTATCGGAATCAGGCGATTCAAGCGCCTAGATCTTCATCTCAAAGCCCTCCTTCTGTTTAATAAACTTGAACAAGATTTTGGTACTCTAAAATTTGACTTTAGTCCAGATTAGTAATCGGATCTTGTTTCTTCCGCAGTTTGAGTTTCGTTGCTCCGTTTGATTTGATTCTTTTTTCAAACCGGAGTTCTTCAGTTGAAATTTCTGGTTAGATCTTCTTATTTGAGATTTACCGGTGCATATTTGATTGATTTCTTATGTATGCTATTGTTTGTTTGCGATAGAATTCTCGGAGTGCGAAGCGTGTTACTACGAGTCTCTAGGTTTTGCAGATCGTCAGCAAGGCAAGTAACACATTGATCATACTCTTTTCATACCCAGTTTTTATGCATTAGTTCCAATCCTCAAGCACTGCATGATTAGGATGTGATTAACTTGTGGGTATTGGGAAGTAGTTGATGAGGTAGAACCTATTGCCCTGTTTATTATCAAACCCTTGGGAGTTACTTCTACGTATGCTTATTTGCTATGCTATGCTCGTAGACGTGGTTTGGGTTTGAGTGTATCCATGACAAATGTGAGATTGTTAATTAATGGTTCAACTTAAGGTGGCAACTTTAATACACATCTGGGTGGATTGCTTGTTTTGGGCACCTGGGGAATCCAGTATTGTCCTAGGAGACCCGGGGATATACCGTGTGATCCTCCTACGGTCCGCCACCCAGGCTCAAAGGGATCGTGAGATATTTCATGCTAGAAACTTCCGTCTGCAGCCACAAGCCATTATGGGCTCTGGCATAGTTGAGTATGCTACATGACCTCTTGAAGAGGTGGACTAGCAGATGTAGGGGAAAGTAGGTGTACCTGTCCACCCGGAGTAAAGAGTTAATGTTTCTGAAAGACTGTGTCTCGGTCATCCGTTTCTCAAACACCATGTAGTGCGAGAAATCTAACGGAGGAGATCGAGTCTTGTGGGGAAAAGTGCGCAAACCTCTGCAGAGTGTACAATCTAATCATGGTTAGCCGTGTCCCCGGTTATGGACATCTTGAGTATCTAGTACTTGGACTATCCTATTGTATCTCATCACTCTAAAATTAAACTGTTGGGTTGATGATTATTTTCCTTAATTGGGATTGAGATGGGGGGTACCATTCTCAGTGTTGTTCAACCACCATGATAGTTAAATAAAATTTATTCCTTTGTTGTAGGAAAAAATTGGCTTTTCGCAAAACATATTAACCATTACAGCCTCCACCAGCCATATATGCATGTAGTGATAGTATTCATTTGTTCATTGCTTTACTATGTTACTTTGCCAGCATATTCCATGTGCTGACCCGTTTTCGGGCTGCAACGTATTATGTTGCAGACTTTTCAGACGATGAGTAAGGTTCGCTAGGCCGTTGTCGTGCACTCAGCTATGCCGTTGGAGTTGATGGACTCACTTTATCTTCCAAGCCTTCCGCTGTTATCTTATTTAGATGGCCTTAAGCCATATTTATTGTAATGAGTTCTCTTTTGAGACATTCGATGTAATAATTGTGTGATTGCACTCTGTTATAAATCCTTCGAGTACTGTGTGTGTCAGCATTACCGATCCAGGGATGACACTTATGCACAGAGATTTGATCGTCTGAGGTCGGATCGCTACAAGATGGTATCAGAGCACACGCTGACTGTAGGACACGACCACTAAGACAAGCCATAGGTCACTCTTCTCTACTCATTTCTGACTTCTATCCATTTTCCACTCTTTAGGATGGCGGATTTAAGGAACAAGTTTGCACAACCGGATGAAGACACACCCTTTGGACGACACTTGAAGGAGGTCACTAGGTACCTGAACATCAGAATACCAAGCTTCACCGGGACCTACACCGCCACTTTACCAGAAGAGGAGCGTTGGAGTGTTCGAGTTCATATTCCAGGAAGGACATTCACGCCAGTCACTGAGCCCATAGAGTTTTCCTTCGATGCACCCACTTGGAGTCTAGGCAAGACCATGGCAGCCCACACTACTATGGGACGTATTGGAGAAGTCTACAAACAGGAGCTGAAGGAAACTATCTACCAGATATGTGGGCGCCAAGATGAGTAATGGGAGATGATCAGCACCAGGAAGGACAGGTCCATTGCAGCTTTCATCCAGGAGTTAAACCAGCACATTCGACGCCAGGAGAACCAGATGTGCGTAGGCATGATGGATCTGAAGAAGGCAATGACTAGGATCACGGAGCTAGAAGAGGAACTCAAGTCTACGCGCGATGGATATGAGGAGGAAATCGCAATACTATTGGAGAAGAATGATGACCTGATAAAGAAGATAGGAGTATTCATGGGAGATCCCGCGCTAGGAGGAGAAGACGACGAACCCAAGGAGATTCGTTCCGAAGACTACATCATCATCGACGACACCGACTCCGACCCCGACAGCAGTGATGATGATTATGAAGACGAAGCTGGAGCAGATATCATGGAGTCTTCCACCGATCAAAATTTCTAGATGACCCCCATATGACTAGTAGTATTCCCCCATGTATATAGTAGTAGTCTGAGCACTGTAACGATAGTTAGACCATTTGTATGCCCTTGCTTGATTGATTGAGTGATATGATATGATTGTGTTTTTCTCATGTGCATATGGGTACTGCTTTCTCACTAGACCTCATTCTATTCTAAATCTCTTCCCTCTAAACCCATCAGATGCCTCCGAGATGTGATACCGGATTTGCCTTCCCACCGGAGCTCACTCAGTTGATCCAGCAGCAGAATGCCTTGATGCAATTGTTAGTTCATAACCAAGGCAACAACAACAACAACAACAACCCACCACACCACCTCCAATTGACAACTTAGCCCGTTTTCTGAGGTTGCGGCCGCCGGTGTTTTCCAGTAGCACCGAGCTGATAGTTGCAGATGATTGGCTACGCCGTATTGGAAGGGATTTGACCACCGCAGGTTGCACAGATGCTGAGAAGGTGCACTTTGCCGCACATCAATTGGATGGACCAGCAGCATCATGGTGGGAGAATTACACAACCACTTTCCCTATAGCCAATGTCACTTGGGATCAGTTTTAGCAAGCATTCCGCACAGCACATGTCTCAATTGGAGCTATGAGCATGAAGAAGTGTGAGTTTCGCAACTTACGCCAGGGGAATCGTACTATGGCTCAGTACGTAGAGGAGTTTAGTAAGCTATCTCGTTATGCCCCATATGATGTGGCCACTGATGCCGCGAAGCAGGAGAAGTTTATGGAAGGGCTGAATGATGAGATGAGTATGCAGTTAATGGTGGCAACATTAAACAACTACTAGGAGTTGGTAGACAAGGCTCTCATGATTGAAGGGAAGCAGCAGCAGATTGATAGCCGCAAGAGGAAGTACGGACAAGGGAAGTACAATTTAGGAGCATCACAGAAGCCTCGCTTTACTCCGAACTCGGGAGGATTTACCCATAACCATGGAGGCCACACTCACAATGGAGGAAGTTCTCATAACCACAATGGCCACAAGAATGGGAATGGGAATGGAGCAAGCAACAATCAGAACCGCTCTAACCTAGCCACACCCGCCAAGAAGGACCAGAGTCACATTACTTGTTTCAAGTGCGGGAAGACTGGACACTACGCCAATGATTGCCCTGAGTTGAAGAATGGCAATGGAAATGGAAGCTCTGGGAAGAAGCCTAACCCATTCAACCGAGGACAAGTGAACCACGTTAACATGGAGGAGGTTGAAGAGTAGCCAGACGCCGTTATCGGTAAGTTTTTGGTTAAGTTGTTTACTGCACTCGTTCTTTTTGATACTGGTGCATCGCATTCATACATATCAAGGGGATTTGTGGATAAGTATAAGTTGCCCACTAAAGTTCTTAAGACACCTATGCTAGTAACCTCACCTGGAGCAGAGTATATGGCAAGCAATGGATGTTTTCAGATGCCATTAACCATAGGTAGTCATGTTTTCCCCTCTGACTTGATAATTCTAGAGTCGCAAGGATTGGATGTGATACTAGGAATGGATTGGCTGTCGATGTATGGAGGAAACATCGATTGCCCCAGTAAGTCAATTCTGCTTACCACCCCGGAGGGAAAAAGGATCAAGTATGTATCCAGGCATACATCAAGGAGAACTCAAGTAAATTCCCTCTCAGGAGTTGTTCAGGAGGAAGTACCTGTTGTGTAGGATTACCCGGATGTGTTTCCAGAGGAATTACCAGGCATGCCACCGGATCGAGGCATTGAGTTCTTACTAGAACTATTGCCAGGCACCGAGCCTATATCGAAGAGACCATACCGGATGCCCGCAAACGATCTGGGGGAGATTAAGAAGCAGATTAAGGAGTTATTGGAGAAAGGTTACATCCGACGAAGTTCATCACCGTGGGGAGCCCCAGTGCTCTTGGTTGAGAAGAAAGATGGATCGTTGAGGATGGTTGTTGATTATCGTGCGTTGAATGAAGTGACGATCAAGAACAAGTACCCACTGCCGATGATCAATGATTTGTTTGACCAGCTGCAAGGAGCTAAAGTGTTTTCAAAGATCGACCTGCGATCAGAATACCACCAGTTGAAGATTCGGGAGAAGGATATACCTAAGACAGCTTTCACCACAAGGTACGGGCTGTATGAGTATACGGTTATGTCATTTGGATTGACTAATGCCCCTGCCTATTTCATGAGTATGATGAACAAGGTGTTCATGGAGTTCTTGGATAAGTTTGTCGTGGTGTTCATTGATGATATCTTGGTATACTCAAAGAATGAAGAGGAACACCAGGAGCATTTGCGATTAGTCCTCGAGAAGCTCAGGGAACATCAGTTGTATGCCAAGTTTAGCAAGTGTGAGTTTTGGTTGAAGGAAGTTGGATTCCTTGGACATGTTATATCAGGAGAAGGTATAGCAGTAGACCCCACCAAGGTTCAGTCAGTCACTGAGTGGTTGGCACCCACTTCAGTTAGTGAGATCCGCAGTTTTCTTGGACTCGCGGGATATTACCGGAGATTCATTGAGAATTTTTCCAAGATTGCGAAGCCCATGACGGAGTTGTTGAAGAAAGACACCAAGTTCAAATGGACGGAAGAATGTGTGGCCAATTTTCAGGAGTTGAAGAAACGTTTGACTACAGCCCCAGTGCTAATTCTGCCAGATATACGTAAGGACTTCCAGGTGTATTGCGATGCTTCACGCTTAGGACTTGGAGGTGTACTTATGCAAGACGGAAGAGTTGTCTCGTATGCCTCACGACAGCTTCGACCGCATGAGTTGAATTAAGCCACGCATGATTTGGAGTTAGCAGCCGTGGTGCATGCACTCAAGGCTTGGAGACACTTTCTGATCGGAACCCGTTGTGATCTGTACACGGATCACAAGAGTTTGAAGTACATTTTCACACAGAAGGAGCTGAACCTCAGGCAGAGGAGATGGTTAGAACTCATAAAGGATTATGACATGAAGCTGCATTATCATCCAGGAAAGGCCAATGTCGTAGCAGACGCCTTGAGCCGTAAGAGTTATGTTAACACCCTCGTAAGTAGAGGGATACCAAAGGAGTTAGCCGAGGATCTCAGGGAACTTCGTTTGGAGATTGTTCCTGGAGGTTTTGTTGCAGCTATGGAAGTTCAGTCTACATTGTTGGGAAAGATTCGGGAAGCTCAGAAGGATGAAAAGGAGATTGCCGAGATAAAGGAGAGAATGAGCAAAGGAAAGGCCAAAGGTTTTCGTGAGGATGAGCACGACACCTTATGGTTTGAGGACCGCGTTTATGTGCCCAATAATGCAGAGATCAGGAAGTTGATACTTCAGGAGGCTCATGACTCACCATACTCAATTCACCCAGGAAACACCAAGATGTATTTGGATTTGAAGGAGCGTTTCTGGTGGATTGGTATGAAGAAGGATATTGCCGAGTATGTAGCCATATGTGATGTATGTCAGAGAGTGAAGGCAGAACATCAGAAGCTAGCAGGATTACTGCAGCCTATGCCGATACCCGAATGGAAGTGGGATAAGCTTGGCATGGATTTCATCACCGGATTGCCCAGGACCCGATCGGGATATGATTCTATCTGGGTAGTAGTTGATCGTTGACTAAAGTAGCTCACTTTATCCCAGTGAAGACCACCTATACAAGTGCGAAGTTGGCCAAGATATATATGACCAGGATCGTATGTCTGCATGGAGTTCCGAGGACCATCGTCTCAGATAGAGGAAACGTAGTTTACTTCAAAGTTTTGGCATCAGTTGCACCAGACTTTGGGTACGAGGCTAGAGTTTAGTACAGCCTTTCATCCACAGACAGATGGACAAACAGAGAGAGTCAATCAGATTCTGGAGGATATGTTGAGAGCTTGTGCGCTGGATTATGGATCTAGTTGGGATGACATTTGCCCTACGCAGAGTTCTCACACAACAATAGCTACCAGGCCAGTTTGAAGATGGCACCGTTCGAGGCCCTGTATGGACGAAGGTGCAGAACACCGTTGATGTGGGATGAAGTTGGAGACCGACAGTTGTTTGGACCAGATTTGATCAAGGAGTCCGAAGAGAAGGTTAAGTTGATTCAAGACAGACTGAAGGTAGCTCAGTCCCGACAGAAGAGTTATGCAGACTCGAAACGCAAGGAGGTAGTCTATGAAATCAGAGACAGAGCATATCTGCGAGTGTCGCCTCTGCGAGGAGTTAAACGTTTTGGAGTTAAAGGAAAGTTAGCCCCGAGATTTGTAGGACCATACCGAGTTTTGGAACGTATAGGAGAGGTTGCCTACAAGTTGGAGTTACCCGAAGGACTGTCAGGAGTTCATGATGTATTTCACGTTTCCTAGTTGAAGAAGTGTCATGCTGAGATGGATGATATACCCCTGAGAGATACAGTGCCCCTGGAAGCGATTCAGTTGGACAGTGATCTGACCTATGAGGAGAAACAAGTCAAGATTCTCGAGTTTGCCAGCCGAGTCACATGCAGTAAGGTTATCAAGTTTTGCAAAGTCTAGTGGAGCCACCATAACGAGGATGAAGCCACCTGGGAATGAGAGGATGATCTTCTCAAAGACCACCCACACCTATTTTCTAGCCAACCTGAATCTCGATGGCGAGATTCGTCTTAAGGGGGGTAGGTTTTTAACATCCCAAATTTTCAATTTGGAATGTTATACATAGATCATTCATGTATATCATATTTCATTTGCATATTTGCTTTGCGATCCTAGAAATTCTAAGCAACTCAAGGACCCACGGAGAGAGTTGGGGATTTCATCGTTTTCATATTTGAATTTTATCAAATATTGAAACAAGGGTCATTTGTTTTAATTATTTTTCTCTCTGAAAATATTTCATATCAAAATATATGAGAGGGGATAATATGACTTCCCAATAATAATGAAATATTGGAGGAAAATATTAAAAACAAATAAACATTTTATTTGGATTTATTGCTATTTTATTTGAATTAGGAAAAATACGTGTTTTTCAAAATTGTTGTAGAGTCCTAAATAAATGTCCACCTTGTCCGGTAGATTTTTAGAGGACGGGAAAATTTATTTCAGGATTTTTGGAGTCCGTTTAGTATTTGTTTTCTTTGTTTTTCTGCGCGTCGGAATATTTTTTTTAAAAAAAGTGCAACCGCCTTACCGGGCCGTGTCCGACCTGGACACCAACCCGGCCGGCCTCTTTATAAGCCGGGGGCCCGAGACCCCTCAGCCCACCAGCCGTCGCGCCGCGCCTCCCGAACCCTAGCCGCCAGCCCACGCCGCCGCCTCG
>NC_057802.1:438959789-439001563 GCF_018294505.1 Triticum aestivum | reverse complement strand
ACCCGGAGCCGCCGCCCCGCCCCGCCGGATCCCGCCGCCGAGGTAGCCGCCGCCGACGCCGGTTTTCGCGAGTTCACCGTCGTTTTTTTGGTTAGTTCGGTTTTCTTTAGAAACCCTAGATATGTTTTCTTTAAAAATAGACCGGTTCGCTTTTTCTCGGTTCGGTTAAATTGCTGACGTTCGTCCATACGTTCGATTTTAACGAACGCCATTCACCCGTTAGTTACAGACAGCGAACGTTCAGTCATTAGCATGTGCATCAGTTTTTCTTTTTCCATGGTTTTTCATGATTATTTTCGATCGTGATTTCTGACCCGATTTTCGTTTTAGTTTATCTTTTCGCTCGTTTATCGGAATCAGGCGATTCAAGTGCCTAGATCTTCGTCTCGAAGCCCTCTTTCTATTTAATCAACTTGAACAAGATTTTGGTACTATAAAATTTGACTTTAGTCCAGATTAGTAATCAGATCTTGTTTCTTTCGCAGTTTGAGTTTCGTTGCTCCGTTTGATTTGATTCTTTTTGCAAACCGGAGTTCTTCAGTTGAACTTTCTGGTTAGATCTTATTATTTGAGATTTACCCGTGCATCTTTGATTGATTTATTATGTATGCTATTTTTTGTTTGCAATAGAATTCCTGGAGTGCGAAGCGTGCTACTACGAGTCTCTAGGTTTTGCAGATCGTCAGCAAGGCAAGTAACACATTGATCATACTCTTTTCATACCCAGTTTTTATGCATTAGTTCCAATCCTCAAACACTGCATGATTAGGATGTGCTTAACTTGTGGGTATTGGGAAGTAGTTGATGGGGTAGAACCTATTGCCATGTTTATTATCAAACCCTTGGGAGTTACTTCTACATATGCTTATTTGCTATGCTATGCTCGTAGACGTGGTTTGGGTTTGAGTGTATCCATGACAGATGTGAGATTGTTATTTAATGGTTCAACTCAAGGTGGCAACTTTTACACATCTGGGTGGATTGCTTGTTTTGGGCACCTGGGGAATCCAGTGTTGTCCTAGGAGATCCCGGGGATATATCGTGTGATCCTCCTACGGTCCGCCACCCAGGCTCAAAGGGACCGTGAGATATTTCATGCTAGAAACTTCCGTGTGCAGCCACAAGCCATTATGGGCTCTGGCATAGTTGAGTATGCTACATGACCTCTTGAAGAGGTGGACTAGCAGATGTAGGGGAAAGTAGGTGTACCGGTCCACCCGGAGTAAAGAGTTAATGTTTCTGAAAGACTGTGTCTCGGTCATCCGTTTCTCAAACACAATGTAGTGCGAGAAATCCAACGGAGGAGATCAAGTCTTGTGGGGAAAAGTGCGCAAACCTCTGCAGAGTGTACAATCTAATCATGGTTAGCCGTGTCCCCGGTTATGGACATCTTGAGTATCTAGTACTTGGACTATCCTATTGTATCTCATCACTCTAAAATTAAACTGTTGGGTTGATGATTATTTTCCTTAATTGGATTGAGATGGGGGGTACCATTCTCAGTGTTGTTCAACCACCATGGTAGTTAAATAAAATTTATTCCTTTGTTGTAGGAAAAAATTGGCTTTTCGCAAAACATATTAACCATTACAGCCTCCACCAGCCATATATGCATGTAGTGATAGTATTCATTTGTTCATTGCTTTACTATGTTACTTTGCCAGCATATTCCATGTGCTGACCCGTTTTCGGGCTGCAACGTATTATGTTGTAGACTTTTCAGACGATGAGTAAGGTTCGCTAGGCCGTTGTCGTGCACTCAGCTATGCCGTTGGAGTTGATGGACTCACTTTATCTTCCAAGCCTTCCGCTGTTATCTTATTTAGATGGCCTTAATCCATATTTATTGTAATGAGTTCTCTTTTGAGACATTCGATGTAATAATTGTGTGATTGCACTCTGTTATAAATCCTTCGAGTACTGTATGTGTCAGCATTACTGATGCAGGGATGACACTTATGCACAGAGATTTGACCGTCTGAGGTCAGATCGCTACACTAGGAGATGATGATTTACTTGTTGACAACTCTAGTTATGAGAACTATGATGAACTTGCTATTAATCATGATAATCAAGATAAAACGAATGATAATGATAAGGAGAAGATTGAGCGTCTAACTAAAGAACTAAACACTCTTAAGTTAGCTCATGAAACTACCTTGGAAGATCATTGAGAACTTTTAAAGACTCATGAGAAGCTACGCTTTGAAAAGCTCAACCTTGAGCAAGAGCATGAGTTTTTAAAGGCAATCAATGATGATCTTCGCAAGAAAAGTTCTTCTTACATTGCCAAGCGTTTACTCTTGTCTACTTACATGCCACAAGTTAAATATAGCAACAAGAACAAGAAAGATTCTTCCTCTAGTAGTAACAACAATCATGCTAAATCCAATATTGTTGCTTCTAGTAGTTCTCTTGATTCCACTAATGATTCTCTTAGCCAAGTTACACTTGAGCAAGAAAATAGCTTATTGAAGGGAATTATAGAGAAAGGTGTTTACAAGAGTCTTGCCAGAAGTAAGCAATTTCAGGAAACTATACGCAAGCAAGGAAGACACTGGAAGAATCAAGGTGTTGGTTTTGAACGAAAGTTCAATGCCAATGGAGTTGAGTGGGAAGAAGATCAATATCCCAAGACGAAGTTTGTTCCTCAACAAGAGAAGTATGATCCTACTTCTTTCCAAGGAACACAAGCTCAAGATGATCTTCCACCACAAGACCACAAGCTAAAGGCAAGGATAAGCTTCAAGAAGAGATTGATGCATTTGAAGAAGCTCCTAAGGCCTTGGTCAAGTGGGTTCCCAAGATTACATCAAGTTCTACTTCATCAAGTATGACTACAACTCCAAGGATTCCCATCAAGATGGTGTGGATCCCGAAGAAGAAGAACTGGAGAGTTCTTGAGGGTGACTCCGCCAACATACTTCACTCTTATCATATTGGGAATGACAAGTGCAAACAACTTCCATATCTTGCACTAGTTCAAGGAGTCACAAACCCTCTTGTTGGTAAGACAAGGGACAAGGTAGCCTAATGCTTACATGGACATCATCCTATGTGAACATCACTCTATGTCTATGGATATCCTTGTTTGTTCCTTGTGGGACTAACCCGTGTAGGTATTGGAAGTGCAACTCACTCCAAAAGATTGCTCCGAATGATCTACATCAACATTGAGCACCCACATCTTCAACACCTACATGAAGTCATCATCGACAAAACCAAGGTTAGTTCATCCCTCTTAGGGGGGGATATCACATCTAGGGGGAGCTTTACTCTAATCAATTGAGCTAAAGCAACTCTAATGATGTGAACACAGCAATGCTTTATGTAAAAGTGGTAACCCCACTTGTGCTTAAACGATGAGTATGACCTATGATCAAATGTTCTCATTTGACTGCTAAGTCAATATACTCATATATAGATGACCTAGTCATCGCCAAATTGCTTGATAGATGCTAGAGTGTCTGTGCATGCTTGGTCACATATTTCATTTGCCATTTTATTGTATGAGCATGTTGGATGCGTATTTTACTCATTCGAGGACATCCATTTGTTGCTTTGATTGTTTGGCTTTTCTCTCTTTTGCCAAATGGATGGACAAGAATGCCTAAGAACTCCCTCTAGCTATCTATGCTTTTCTCGTCTCAAACTCTATTCATGCTACATCACAAAGTTTGATCAAGTCAGATTCGAACCACTCTGTGTGAGGAGCACTCGGAGTCCCCGATTCGTCATAGACTTAAACTTCCAAAACCTCTTTGTGCATTTTGGTATGACCGAGTCCTCCATTCGGTCACACCGAGATCACTAAGTTGATCTAGGTTTTCAATCTCGGTGCAACCGATTTGAACTTTTCGGTCACATCGAGTTGTAGTAACCGGTTGAGATTCTGCATCTCGGTGCCACCGAGTTGTTGCACTCGGTCACACCGACAGGGTCGGGATATAAATACTCACGGGTGAGATTTTGGAAATTCCTTCGAAACCTCTTAGCCCGCGCGTATCCTGCTCTGTCGCCTCGGGTCTCCGGATCGTCTTCTCACCGCCAGCGACCTCCCGCCGCTGGTCTCCGCCGCCGTCAACGGCAATCTGCTCCGCCGTTGCCGCCATAGCGAACACTCGCTGCTCTAGGGTAAGTGTTCAACCCCTTGTGCTGTCTTTTTCACTCCGATTCCTAGCACAAGGACAATGCCATGTTTCTTGCCACGAATGTGATTAATCCATCCAGCCAAAACTTCCTTAGGTCTAGATTGATTCAAAAAATTTAGGGTTAGCTCTCCGCGGAACTCATCTCGGACCGACCAAAATGTAGAAATCGGTCTCACCGATTCAGCTTAGGCCATTGCACATGCGCTTTTCGGTCTGACCGAAACGTGCAAATCGGTGTGACCGAGTTCAAGATTCTGTGAAACCCTAGCAATCTCGGTGCCACCGAACTATGACTCGGCCCAACCGAGTTCACTAGTTTAGGTTCCAAGTGTTGCTTCGGTATCACTGAGTTTGTCAATTCGGTAGCTCCGAGATCACTTCTGTAGAGAACTAAAACTAAGCTTTTTGACTCAATTTGTTTTGCAAAACCTTTGTACTTTGTGATGCTCGTCTACTCTACATCATCTACAACCTATTCACAGGGTCTGCTGACAGTTTGCAGAGATCTCTGATCAAAGTGACAGCCAGAACAAGTCTGAAGAGCAGATTCAAATGAGTGAGGGCACTAGTCCCTCAAGCAGCTATGATGAGGGCAGCAGGAGCACACCTAGTAACTTGCCCAAGGCAGCTACTAGAATAAGGAAGAAGAGAACCTCGGATTCTGAAGATGAGGATTATGTAGCTATTGAGGATGAGGCCACTTCAAGGGAAAAGGTGTTGAAAAAGGAGTATGGCACAGCTGCTGCAACAAAGCCTGGAATGAAAACAAAGGCTCCAGCAAGAAGGATTCCTATGTCTAAGGCCAGAGCCTCTACTCAAGAGACCATGGAGTTCACACTTGAACCCAAAGAAGGTGGAGAAGGCAAGAGGAAGGAAAGGGTCAAGAAGACCATTGCCAGAGTCATTGGCAAGCCCTCCATGATGAGAGATCCATCTGAAGAGGAAGAGGAAGAGGAAGAGGATGCTGCACTAGCACCCAAAGCTTAGAAGCTTATGGGAGATGCAATCAGATCAGGGGCTGCTCCATCAAAGCCCAAGTCTGCTCCCAAAGCTCAAACTCAGAAGCCCCCAAAACCCAAGAGGAACACCAGAAGTATACCAGCTGAAGAGAAGAACAAGGCCCCAGAGCCTGAGGCTGCTGATGAAGAGGAGGATGATTCACTTGTTTTGAGAAAGTTCAAGCCAAAGATCCCTGACCATAATGATGCACATCCTGTTGCAGAAGATATGAGGATCAGGAAGGATTCAGGACTAAGATTGTGGAGACAGTCTGATCCATATGCTGTCAGGAGGAGAACTGTTGTGGATTACAGGTTCCACACAAAGGAACAACAAGATTTGTATGAAACTATTCTGTTTGACAAGAAGCCCATTGTCTGTGACATGAGATGGGTTGATTGGGAATACATCAAAGAGAATGAAGATCATTTTCCAGGAGTTTATGACAGCTTCAAGGCTTGTGAGGTTGACAAGTTTGTTGGCCAAAAGCTCACCAAATGGAATGAGCTGATCATGCAATTCTATTCTACTGCTCATTTCTATCCAGATGGCAAAATTGTATGGATGTCAGAGGGTACAAGGTACCAGTCTACAGTTGATGAGTGCGCTAGTTTGATCAATGCTCCAGAAGCTCATGAAGATGACTTGGATGTCTATGCCAAGAAGAAGAAGGATCACAACTCAATGGCCAGCATCTACAAGGAGATTCCTGATGCAGACCTGGAGACTCACAAGTTTGGTTCAGTGAAGCACTTACTGTCAGGCCTGCCTACAATCAATTGGATTCTAAGGCACACATTGCTACCAAAGTCAGGTGATCACAGAATGATCAGAGGACACTCCATCAACTTGCTGCATATATTTGATGTCCCTCAAAAGTTCAAAGTGATGAGTCTGATTGTGGAAACAATTAAGAGGACAGCTGCAGATCAGAAGAGATCTTGTGGGTATGCTCCACAAATTCAGGAGCTCATCAACTCCAAGATGGGCACAGGCACATATCTATTGGACAAAGAGCATTTACCCCTCAGGCCAGACTTTGAAGACAACATTGTTGTCATGACTGAGGAAGATCCATCATCAGTGCAAGCACATGAGAAGAGAGAGAAGGCAAGGGCAGAGAAAGCTGCAAGGATGCCAACTGCTGAAGAGGCATCTCAAGTGTTCTTGAAGAGCAAGCAAGATCATCTTGGATATCTGATCCAGTCTACACTGAGGATTGAGAAGGGCTTGGCCACCCTGACTCAAAACCAGGAGAGCTTGGAGAGGATCATTGAGCAGAAATTCTATGATCTTGATATCAAGGTAACTGAGATTCAGACAGCAGTTGAGCAGCTCCAGGAGGAAGCAGAGGAGAAGAAGGGCAAGTCTACTACACATGCTTTTACTAGAGTGCCCAGAAGCCATAGGTCTGCTGCAGTGCCAGTCACAGATACTAGAGCTACAGCATGAGCACCAGCAGCTACAGCTCCATGCCACCTCCAGCAGCAACTCCACCAGCTCCAACTACTTCAACAGATGCCTTCGTCCTTGGAGTTCTATCTACACCACCTCCCGAAGATCAATCCTGAGAGACGTTTAGCACTATGCATTTTTGAACTTTTTGGTAACTTGTTGCCAAAGGGGGAGAAAAATGTATATATCATAGGCTTCGAGAGAGAGTGTTGCTTTTTATCTCTCTTGCTATTTTGGTTGAACTGCTTTATTGTGTGCTTGTGTGAGATACTTTATGTCCTTGTGAGATACTTGTTTGATCATGTGTTTGATCATATTCTACCCTTAATGCTTGTTGGTTGATACTATCTCTTATATCCTTATATGATCATTCACTTGCTTGGTGATGAGTGCATGCTTTTAATTTATATCATTTTGACCACTCCACCAAGATGTATGTGACATGGAAGAGTAACCCATGATCCTAATCGATTGTGCATTTGCATTCAAAAGCAAATTTTAAATAATGCACAAATTTAGGGGGAGCTCTTGCTTATCACATACTTCTCAAAGCGATGATGTTTTTCAATCTTATTATCATTTGTCGAAGCTTTGATCTATATGTTGTCATCAATTACCAAAAAGGGGGGGATTGAAAGTGCAATTATCCCTGGGTGGTTTTGGTAATTCCTAACAACATATAGCTCATTGAGCTAATGCTATTTCAAGAAAAATATTTCAGGAAAGCTCAATGATTGGCATGGCATGGGTTAAGAAAGTGGACCCCTCAAAATGCTAAGGACAAAAGGATTGGCTCAAGCTCAAAGCACAAGAATCTACATTTTATTTTTAGTGATCCAAGATCACATTGAGTTCATAGGAAAAGCCAATACTATTAAGAGGGGGTGAGGTGTTGCTTAACGAGTTTCTTGCTCAAAATGCTTAGTGATATGCTCCAAAAAGCCATCAACTACTTTCTCATATCCACATATGTCCCAAGCCAAAAGTCAAACTCGGCCCCACCAATTTGATCTATCCGGCGCCATCGAGTTCACTTGACATGCCACTACCACAAACCCTAGTCTTTTCGGTCTCACCGATAGGGATCTCGGTCTCACCGAGATGGGATTGTAATCTCTCTGCTTCCCTTCGTAATGTTTTGGTCCAACCAAGATGAGTGATCGGTCCCACTGAGATTGCAATGCAAACTCTCTGTTTCCCCTTCATAACGTTTCGGTCCAACCAAGATGAGCGAATCGGTCCCACCGAGTTTGCCTGACCAACCCTCTGTTTGTCTATTACCAAAATCGGTCCCACCAAGTTTGTGTAACCGGTCAAACCGAGATTACGTTATGCCCTAACCCTAATGACATCGGTCCCACCGAGTTGACATGTCGGTCCCACCGAAAATCCTAACGTTCACATTTTGAACTAAATCGGTCTGACCGAGTTCTATGAATCGGTCCCACCGAGTTTGGCGATTTGTGTGTAACGGTTAGATTTTGTGTGGAGGCTATATATACCCCTCCACCCACTCTTCATTCGTGGAGAGAGCCATCAGAATATGCCTACACTTCCAACATACATTTTCTGATAGAGAACCTCCTACACTTGTGTTGAGGTCAAGATACTTCATTCCAACCACATAAATCTTGATCTCTAGCCTTCCCAAGTTGCTTTCCACTCGAATCATCTTTCCACCAAATCCAATCCTATGAAAGAGAGTTGAGTGTTGGGGAGACTATCATTTGAAGCACAAGAGCAAGGAGTTCATCATCAACACACCATCTATTACCTCTTGGAGAGTGGTGTCTCCTAGATTGGCTAGGTGTCACTTGGGAGCCTCCGTCAAGATTGTGGAGTTGAACCAAGGAGTTTGTACGGGCAAGGAGATTGCCTACTTCATGAAGATCTACTCTAGTGAGGCAAGTCCTTCGTGGGCGACGGCCATGGTGGGATAGACAAGGTTGCTTCTTCGTGGACCCTTCGTGGGTGGAGCCCTCCGTGGACTCGCGCAACCGTTACCCTTCGTGGGTTGAAGTCTCCATCAACGTAGATGTATGATAGCACCGCCTATCGGAACCACGGATAAAAAATCTCCGTGTCTACATTGCGTTTGCTCCCTAAATCTCCTCCCTTTACCTTCATATGCAATTGTTTTACATTCCGCTGCTATACTCTTAGAATTGCATGTGTAGGTTGATTACTTGAGTTGTGCTAAGTTGCTAAATCTGCCAAACTTAAAATTGGGAAAAGGCTAGATTTTTATTTGGTCAAGTAGTCTAATCACCCCCCCCCCTCTAGACATACTTTCGATCCTACAGTATATAAATTACTTAAAGCTGGAAGTCATACCTCATATTTTTGGTGCATCTGTTTCACCATATCAATTTCAAGGTCGCGGCTGGAGTGGACCTGGCTGAGGTAGCCGGAAAGGATCTCATTGATGTTCAGTTGTGCATAATGGGAGATGTCAAACTTCAGTTTCCGCCTCTCAATAACCTCTTGCTTGGCAGTATGTTTGGCCAAAGCTATTGGATTTCCTGGTTCAACAAAGTCGGTGCCAGTAATCAACATGTCATCATTATGAGTCTCTGACGGCTTAGGTGAACTTGAGGGGACAGGAGTTGAAGGATTAATAGCAGTGCCATCAACACTGAGATCCGGTATCTCAGGCGGAGTGACAGTAACAGGTTCTTCTAGCTGTTTATCAGAAGCTTTAGGAACGGAGACTTGTGGCTCCAGCTAAGCAGTTTTCGGCGCTTCAATTGGTTTATTCACCTTCGCCTTCTTGTTGGGTTTTGCTTGTCCACTACTCGGATTGTGACAAGTTAGTATAAATATAAGGGTATGAAGAATTATAGGGTAAAATCAATTGCTATTACCCAGGGGCAGTTTTGAAAGCCGGCAACTTAGTTTGTGATGAGTCGCCAGAGGAAGAACGGGCAAGTTCCTGATTAAGGATTATCAACAGAGTTAGAAGGTAAACAGATAAGATCCGCCAAACAGATAAAACGAGTAATTAGAAAAAGAACCTCGTTTCGACGCTTTTGAGGGGCAGGAGTGTTCGGTAAGCCGGAAGATAACTCGTCACCTCCACTGGTCCGGGTCTGGCGGCGGTTCTCGTGTTGTTGTTGTTTCAAGACAAAGTGAGGATCCAAATAAGCCAAGGGGTGTGAAAACCTTGCTTTTCGGGTTACTTGTCGAAGTTTCTGTCTTGGCAAAGGGTCTGAGTCGGAGGAAATAATAGTTACCTCTTCTTCAGCTGCTTGGCTGGCTCCCGTGTCAGCCTAATAATAATTAGTGTCAATAAGATGATTGAAAAATAAGCCAAGAGAGTCAAGGGCTACCTCCAACTCAGAGGTGTCATCCAGTTTGAGCAGGTCAGAGGCGCTTGGCTTCTTCTTCTTCTTGGTGGTCTTCTTGGCGGCTTTCCTAGCGGCCTTCTTGGCAGCCCTGGCCTTCTTAGCAGCCTCGTGATCATACTCCACTTTCCAAAATTCAGACTTAGCCTGCAAAGGTTATTAAAGGTTGAGTTAATAAGATATTTCAAATGACAAGGTGAAGATGAGTAAGTTCAAAGGCTTACTCTGGTGGCGGGTTAAGCTTGCAGAAAGGGGCCAGACCCACTTTAACACAATCTTCTGGGTCTTCGTTCAGAAGAGACTTAACCACTTCATTTATTGCTTCATCAGTTAATGGTGCGGGGCTGTGGCGCAGTGAATCTTTTTCACCACCAGTGTAAGTACACATTAAGCCGGTGCGATGGCTCAACGGAATGATCCGCCAAGAAACCCAACACCTGACTAAATCAACGTCGGTCAGCCCATTTCCTAGCAGAGCTTTGACCTTCACAATAGTAGGTGCAATCCTCTTCCGTTCAGCAGCAGTAAGTTTTTCAGGAAGGTTATGTTTTGGGTCCAGGCGCTCAACATGATAACCCGGCAGTGGATTCTCATCAGCCGGGGAAGTATCTTTGCAATAAAACCACGTCTGGTTCCAATATTTTGGGTGAATCGGCAAGCAGGCATAAGGAAAGATGGCGTCTCTTCAGCGTTGAATTGATATTCCGCCGAGCTCCAAGCTAGGACCATTTGTGAACTCAGTCTGGCGGTTTACATAAAAATACTCTCTAAAGAGGTCAACACTGGGCTCCTCTTGAAGGTATACTTCACAGAAGACTTGAAAGTTGCAGATATTCGACACAGAATTGGGTCCGATGTCTTGAGGGTGGAGCTAAAAAAGTGCAGAACATCTCAGAAGAATTTAGAGCCGAGCGGTGAGAAGCCTCGGTTCATGTGGTCAGTAAAAACGATGACTTCGCCGTCTTTCGGCTTAGGTTTTTCTTCACCCGGGTCGGGAGCACGATAATGCATCACACTCTTGGCAGGAAGATACCCGACTTTGAAAAAAATCCTTAAAAGTACCCTCAGTGATGATGGAGGGAACCCAGTTGCATGTGTAGACTGTTTTGGGCGGCATTGTGAAAGAAAGAAAGCCTAAAGAAAAGGAAAAAAATTGCCGGTTCAAGTCAATTGGTGAAATCACAGGTTAAACACTGACAATATACATTCAGAATGGCGGCAAGTGAGGACTAATGGTATATGAGTAATTGTAAGCCGGACGTGTAAGCCGCCATGGAAGGTACAGGTATTCAAAATCTGGCAAAGAGTAAAATTCTACTAAGTGTTGGACAAACAGGTTTCACAGATTAAAGTTATAGATTTGGATCTGCAACTGTTCAGAAAAAGGGGATAAATTCGAAGCCTACAGTGGCGGCAGTGGAAAAGCAGAGGTGCCCCAGAGGAGATCTGTCGTGATGAGGATATATTCTAGTATCAAAAACAGGTGCTAAAATTACTACCACGCAAGATTTATGTGGTTTTTGGGCCTGATCCATGGATCTAGACAAGGATAAAGAAGAGCGGCGACGAACACCGATGAACACCAAAACCCTAATGCCAGATCTATAGCGAACGATAGGAGGGCTTACTGATGCTAATGGGACAGCGGGGAGGCGTCGTGGTTTTCTGGTCCGTTCAGGGTGATGCAGCGGCCGGAGTTGAGGTCGGAGATGAAGGTTGACGGCGGCGGAGCTCGTGCGGTTTGGTGCGTCGCGAGGAGGAAGAAGAAAGTGAGAAGGAAAGGGGGGAGAATGAGAGGAGAGCCCGAGGTCTTATTTATAAAGCCTGGAAGGACAAACGACAGGCGCGAGAATCGAGGAGGCAAAAAATGGATAAGCGACCGTGCAGGCGCCTCGATTTTCGGAAAGGACGGTAAAGAAAGAGATTTGTTAAGATTTGGGTTCTATGAAGTATTAATGGCAGGTGACGTCATGGCGGGTTACCGTAAATTCCGGAGATGATGTCATGGCGGGTTACAATATTTCACAGTAAGATGAGGAAGGATTTTTCTAAGTATTGAAGATTGACATGAACAAGTTCAAGTCAACCTGGGGCCTAATGTTGGGGATATGACTATCAAATATGACCCGCCCAGGAGGGGCCGGGTCATCCCTATGGCGGTTCATCTCAATGAAGCCCAAGAGAATATTAACAATGGCGGTTCGTATGTAGGCTTAGTAGAGGGCCTAAACCCGAAGGCGGCTTAAGGCCCACAAATATAAACCGCCATGTATATGTAGACTTGTATTGTAAGGCATGTAAGAAAGTTCACCGAGCCGGACACGTTGTATGAGTCGGCCGGGACTCTGTAGGCCGCAGGGCGTCAACCTGTGTATATAAGGGGGCGACCTAGCGGCGGCTTAGGACAAGAAAGAACAGATCTAGAGCCAGGCTAAGCGTATTCGCTCCCTGGTCATCGAAACCCTAGAAATACCACATCAAATTGGATTAGGCCTTTACCTTCACTGCAAGGGGCCGAACCAGTATAAACTCTTCGTGTCCTTTGTCCTGATTAACCCCTTTAAGCTAATCTCGTTGCGATGGCTCCACGACTAAGTCCTCACACTAGGACATCTGCCGTGACAATTCCACGACAGCTTCTTATGCCAATGTTATATATGGTTATTATGATATGGAACGAATAGAAGAATTTGTTGCTTTTAAGGGTGCTTATGAAATTGAATCTTTGTTTTTAAAGTATGAAGATTTTGATGATGATGTTTATAGACCTGAAATTTTTGCCATCCTTAAATATTGCTATGATAATTACAAATACAATTACGATATTGATGTGTTTATTGAGAAAGTCTCCGCTGTCCAAGAAGAGACTAACATTCCGCAGGAGTCTATGGAAGAAGAAAATGATGAAACTATGAGCTCATTGGATGAAAAAGATGATGAGGAGAGCGAAGAACAAAAGGAGGAAGAGCGGATTAGCTACCCGTGCCCACCTTCTAATGAGAGTAACTCTTCAACTCATACATTATTTAATTTCCCTTCATGCTTATCGAAGGATGATTGCTATGATCCCGTTGATTCTTTTGAAATATCCCTTTTTGATGAACTTGATGCTTGATATGCTTGTGGCCATGATGCCAATTTGAATTATGCTTATGGAGATGAACTTGCTATAGTTCCTTATGTTAACAATGACATTGTTGCTATTCCACCCACGCATGATAGTCCTATTATCTTTTTGAATTCTCCCAACTACACTATATCGGAGAAGTTTGCACTTATTAAGGATTACATTGATGGGTTGCCTTTTACCGTTGGACATGATAATTTTGATGAATATAATATGCATGTGCTTTCTGCTCCTACTTGCAATTATTATGAGAGAGGAACTATATCTCCGCCTCTTTATGTTTCCTATACGATAAAATTGCAAGAAACTCCTTTACTTGATGTGCATGAATTGTTCTTGTATGACATGCCGATGCATAGGAAGAGAATTAGACTTCGTCATTGCATGATATATGTTGCTTTGTGCTCACTACTAAATGCCAAATCATTGTTAATTAAAATTGGCTTTGATATACCTTGGGATCCGGGTGGATCGATTACTTGAGCACTTTGTGCCTAGCTTAATGGCTTTAAAAAAAGCGCTGCCAGGGAGACAACCCAGAAGTTTTAGAGAGTCATTTATTTATGTTGAGTGCTTTTATAAAGTTTAAAAACAAAAAATATAGAGGGGAACTTAAAACTTTTTGACAAAAGAGAAGCGATTGAAAGGTGATGCATTCGAGAAGTCAGGGTCGACCTTGAACACTTGTGTTCATGCTCATGGAAACAATGTAGGATTTTTCATGAAGATTCTCACAAAAATAATTATCCCCTTGTACAATTCCATTGTATTAGAAAAATAATCTGCCAAGATTTGCCTTTAGGATGATTAGATTGCTTGTTGGTATGTCCGGTGCAAAAACAGAAACTTTGGTTGTAGTGCGCGGTCTTACATTTTTTACTGAAACGTCGAAAGCTTCTGAAACTTTTTGCAAAGTCTTGCTATACGAATTTTTTATTTTGTCCTAATTTTTCAGAATTTTTGGAGTACCAGAAGTATGGTAGATGTTCAGATTGCTACAGACTGTCCTATTTAAGACAGATTCTGTTTTTGATGCATTGTTTTGCTTGTTTTGATGAAACTATCGATTTTTATCGGTGGTATAAGCCATGGAAAAGTTATAATACAGTAGCTACAATGCAAAAACAAAATATGAATTGGTTTGCAACAGTACTTAGAGTAGTGATTTGCTTTATTATACTAACGGATCTTACCAAGTTTTCTGTTGAGTTTTGTGTGGATGAAGTGATCAAAGATAGAGGAGGTCTCGATATGATGAGAAGGAGGAGAGGCAAGAGCTCAAGCTTGGGGATTCCCAAGGCACCCCAAGTAAATATCCAAGGAGACTCAAGCGTCTAAGCTTGGGGATGCCCCGGAAGGCATCCCATCTTTCTTCAACAAGTATCGGTATGTTTTCGTCTTCGTTTCGTTCATGTGATATGTGCAAATCTTGGAGCGTCTTTTGTGTTTATTTTTCATTTTTCTTTTATGAACCATGCTAGTATGAGATAGTCCATGGTTGATTTATAGAATACTCATTGCACTGCACTTATATCTTTTGAGTATGGCCTTATAGAATGCTTCATGTGCTTCACTTATATCATTTGAAGCTAGGATTGCCTGTTTCTCTTCACATAGAAAACCGTTATTTGTAGAATGCTCTTTTGCTTCACTTATATTTGTTAGAGAATGTTCTTTTGTAGAAAGAATAAAACTCTCATGCTTCACTTATACCTATTTAGAGAGTCAGCGGGAATTGGTCATTTGCATGGTTAGTCATAAAATCCTACATAAAACTTGTGGATCACTGAATATGATATGTTTGATTCCTAGCAATAGTTTTGCGATATAGAGATGGAATATGTGGGAGGTAGTAGTAAATGGTTGTGGGGTTAGTAAGAATATTGGTGTTAAGGTTTGTGATTCCCAAAGCATGCACGTATAGTCTCTCGTTATGCTATGAAGTTGGAGCATGATTTATTATTGATTGTCTTCCTTATGAGTGGCGGTCGGAGACGAGCGATGGTCTTTTCCTACCAATCTATCCCCCTAGGGGCATGCATAGTAGTACTTTGCTTCGAGGGCTAATAAACTTTTGCAATAAGTATATGAGTTCTTTATGACTAATGTGAGTCCATGGATTATACGCACTCTTACCTTTCCGCAATTTGCTAGCCTCTATGATACCGTGCATTGCCCTTTCTCACCTCGAGAGTCGGTGCAAACTTCGCCGGTGCCTCCAAACCCCGTGATATGATACGCTCTATCACACATAAGCCTTATTATATCTTCCTCAAAACAGCCACCATACCTACCTATTATGGCCCTTCCATAGCCATTCCGAGATATATTGCCATGCAACTTCCACCGCTTCCGTTCTGATGACTTGAACATTCATTGTTGCTACCTCTTGAGCACTGCGTTGGTTTTCCCTTGAAGAGGAAAGGGTGATGCAGCAAAGTAGCGTAAGTATTTCCCTCAGTTTTTTAGAACCAAGGTATCAATCCAGTAGGAGGCCACGCTCAAGTCCCTCACACCTACACAAACAAATAAAAACCTCGCAACCAACGCAATAAAGGGGTTGTCAATCCCTTCACAGTCACTTACGAAAGTGAGATCTGATAGATATGATAAGATAATATTTTTGGTATTTTTATAATAAAGATGCAAAGTAAAATAAAAGGCAATAAAAATAGCTAAGTGTTGGAAGATTAATATGATGGAAAATAGACCCGGGGGCAGACCCGGGGGCCATAGGTTTCACTAGTGGCTTCTCTCAAGAGCATAAGTATTACGGTGGGTGAACAAATTACTGTTGAGCAATTGATAGAATTGAGCATAGTTATGAGAATATCTAGGTATGATCACGTATATAGGCATCACATCCGTGACAAGTAGACCGACTCCTGCCTGCATCTACTACTATTACTCCACACATCGACCGCTATCCAGCATGCATCTAGAGTATTAAGTTCAAAAGAACAGAGTAATGCTTTAAGTAAGATGACATGATGTAGAGGGATAAACTCATGCAATATGATATAAACCCCATCTTGTTATCCTCGATGGCAACAATACAATACGTGCCTTGCTGCCCCTGCTGTCACTGGGAAAGGACACCGCAAGATTGAACCCAAAGCTAAGCACTTCTCCCATTGCAAGAAAGAGCAATCTAGTAGGCCAAACCAAACTGATAATTCAAAGAGACTTGCAAAGATAACCACTCATACATAAAAGAATTCAGAGAAGATTCAAATATTGTTCATAGATAAACTTGATCATGAACCCACAATTCATCGGTCTCAACAAACACACCGCAAAAGAAGATTACATCGAATAGATCTCCACAAGAATCGTGGAGAACTTTGTATTGAGATCCAAAGAGAGAGAAGAAGCCATCTAGCTAATAACTATGGACCCGAAGGTCTGAGGTAAACTACTCACACATCATCAGAGAGGCTATGGTGTTGATGTAGAAGCCCTCCGTGATCAATGCCCCCTCCGGCAGGACGCCGGAAAAGGCCCCAAGATGGGATCTCATGGGTACAGAAGGTTGCGGCAGTGGAATTAGGTTTTCGTGGATGCCTCTGTTGGTTTGGGGGTATGTAGGTATATATAGGAGGAAGAAGTACGTTGGTGGAGCAACGTGGGCCCCACGAGGGTGGAGGGCGCGCCCCCTGCCTCGTGCTCTCCTGGTTGATTTCTTTACGTAGACTCCAAGTCCTCTGGATCACGTTTGTTCCGAAAATCACGTTCCCGAAGGTTTCATTCCGTTTGGACTCCGTTTGATATTCTTTTTCTGCGAAACTCCGAAATAGGCAAAAAAACAGCAATTTGGGTTGGGCCTCCGGTTAATAGGTTAGTCCCAAAATAATATAAAAGTGTATAACAAAGCCCATTAATCATCCAAAACAGAACATAATATAGCATGAAGCAATCAAAAATTATAGATACGTTGGAGACGTATCAAGCATCCCCAAGCTTAATTCCTGCCCGTCCTCGAGTAGGTAAATGATACAAACAGAATTTTTGATGCGGAATGCTACTTGGCATAATTTTTAATGTAGCCCTCTTAATTGTGGTATGAATATTCAGATCCGAAAGATTCAAGATAAAAGTTTAATATTGACATAAAAGTAATAATACTTCAAGCATACTAACTAAGAAATTATGTCTTCTCAAAATAACATGGCCAAAGAAAGTTCATCCCTACAAAATCATATCGTTTAGTCATGCTCCATTTTCGTCACACAAGAATGCTCTCATCATGCACAACCCCGATGACAAGCCAAGCAATTGTTTCATACTTTAGTAATCTCAAACTTTTTCAACCTTCACGCAATACATGAGCGTGAGCCATGGATATAGCACTATGGGTGGAATAGAATATAATGATGGGGGTTATGTGGAGAAGACGAAAAAGGAGAAAGTCTCACATCAACGCGGCTAATCAACGGGCTATGGAGATGCCCATCGATTGATGTTAATGCAAGGAGTAGGGATTGCCATGCAACAGATGCACTAGAGCTATAAATGCATGAAAGCTCAACAAAAGAAATGAAGTGGGTGTGCATCCAACTTGCTTGCTCACGAAGACCTAGGGCATTTGAGGAAGCCCATTGTTGGAATATACAAGCCAATTTCTATAATGAAAAATTCCCACTAGTATATGAAAGTGACAAAACAAGAGACTCTCTATCATGAAAATCATGGTCCTACTTTGAAGCACAAGTGTGGAAAAAAAAGGATAGTAGCATTGTCCCTTTTTATTTTCTCTTTTTTTTTGGGCCTCCCTTTTTTTATTTGGCCTTTCTCTTTTTTTATTGGGACAATGCTCTACGAATGATGATCATCACACTTCTATTTATTTACAACTCAATGATTACAACTCGATACTAGAACAAAGTATGACTCTATATGAATGCCTCCGGCGGTATACCGGGATAGGCAACGAATCAAGAGTGACATGTATGAAAAATTATGAACGGTGGCTTTGCCACAAATACGATGTCAACTACATGATCATGCAAAGCAATATGTCAATGATGAACGTGTCATGATAAACGGAACAGTGGAATGTTGCATGGCAATATATCTCGGAATGGCTATGGAAATGCCATAATAGGTAGGTATGGTGGCTGTTTTGAGGAAGATATAAGGAGGTTTATGTGTGACAGAGCGTATCATATCACGGGGTTTGGATGCACCGGCGAAGTTTGCACCAACTCTCAATGTGAGAAAGGGCAATGCACGGTACCGAAGAGGCTAGCAATTATGGAAGGGTAAGAGTGCATATAATCCATGGACTCAACATTAGTCATAAAGAACTCACATACTTACTGCAAAAATCTACAAGTCATCAAAAACCAAGCACTACGTGCATGCTCCTAGGGGGATAGATTGGTAGGAAAAGACCATCGCTCGTCCCCGACCGCCACTCATAAGTACGACAATCAAAGAACACCTCATGTTTCAAATTTGTTACATAACGTTTACCATACGTGCATGCTACGGGACTTGCAAACTTCAACACAAGTATTTCTCAATTTCACAACTACTCAACTAGCACAACTTTAATATCACTACCTCCATATCTCAAAACAATCATCAAGCATCAAACTTCTCTTAGTATTCAGCACACTCATAAGAAAGTTTTTACTAGTCTTGAATACTTAGCATATTAGGATTAATTTCCCAATTTAAGCAAATTACCATGCTGTTTAAGACTCTCAAAATAATATAAGTGAAGCATGAGAGAATAATAGTTTCTATAAAACAAAACCACCGCCGTGCTCTAAAAGATATAAGTGAAGCACTAGAGCAAAAACTAGATAGCTCAAAAGATATAAGCGAAGCGCATAGAGTATTCTAATAAATTCCGAATCATGTGTGTCTCTCTCAAAAGGTGTGTACAGCAAAGATGATTGTGGTAAACTAAAAAGCAAAGACTAAAATCATACAAGACGCTCCAAGCAAAACACTTATCATGTGGTGAATAAAAATATAGCTCCAAGTAAAGTTACCGATGGAAGTAGACGAAAGAGGGGATGCCTTCCGGGGCATCCCCAAGCTTTGGCTTTTTGGTGTCCTTAGATTATCTTTGGGTGCCATGGGCATCCCCAAGCTTAGGCTCTTGCCACTCCTTGTTCCATAATCCATCAAATCTTTTACCCAAAACTTGAAAACTTCACAACACAAAACTTAACAGAAAATCTCATGAGCTCTGTTAGCGAAATAAAACAAAACACCACTTCAAGGTACTGTAATGAACTCATTCTTTATTTATATTGGTGTTAAACCTACTGTATTCCAACTTCTCTATGGTTTATAAACTATTTTACTAGCCATAGATTCATCAAAATAAGCAAACAACACACGAAAAACAGAATCTGTCAAAAACAGAATAGTCTGTAGTAATCTGTAACTAACGCAAACTTCTGGAACTCCAAAAAATATACCAAAATAGAACGACCTAGAAAATTTCTTTATTGATCTTCTACAATTTGAATCAATAATTTATCACGTTCTGGTGTTTTTAATAATTGTTTTCGTGAACAGAAAGTTTCTGGAATTTTCAGCAAGATCAAATAACTATCATCCAAGAAGATCCTATAGGTTTAACTTGGCACAAACACTAATTAAAACATAAAAACAAATCTAACCAGAGGCTAGATCAAAGATTTATTCCTAAACAGAAGCAAAAAGCAAAAAAATATAAATAAAATTGGGTTGCCTCCCAACAAGCGCTATTGTTTAACGCCCCTAGCTAGGCATAAAAGCAAGGATAGATCAAGGTATTGCCATCTTTGGTAGGCAATCCATAAGTGGCTCTCATAATAGATTCATATGGTAGTTTAATTTTCTTTCTAGGAAAGTGTTCCATGCCTTTCTTTAACGGAAATTGGAATCTAATATTTCCTTCCTTCATATCAATAATTGCACCAATCGTTCTAAGGAAAGGTCTACCAAGAATAATAGGACATGAAGGATTGCAATCTCTGTCAAGAACAATAAAATCTATGGGCACATAGTTCCTATTTGCAACAATAAGAACATCATTAATTCTTCCCATAGGTTTCTTAATGGTGGAATCCGCAAGGTGCAAGTTCAAAGAACAATCATCAAATTCACGGAAACCTAGCAAATCACACAAAGTTTTTGGAATCGTGGAAACACTAGCACCCAAATCACACAAAGCATAGCATTCATGATCTTTAATTTTAATTTTAATAGTAGGTTCCCACTCATCATAAAGTTTTCTAGGGATAGAAACTTCCAACTCAAGTTTTTCTTCATAAGATTGCATCAAAGCATCAATGATATGTTTAGTAAAAGCTTTATGTTCACTATAAGCATGTGGAGAATTTAGCACGGATTGCAACAAAGAAATACAATCTATCAAAGAGCAATTATCATAATTAAATTACTTGAAATCCAAAATAGTGGGTTCATTAATATCTAGAGTTTTGATCTCTTCAATCCCACTTTTACCAATTTTTGCATCAAGATCTAAAAACTCTGAATTTTTTGGACGCCTTCTAGGTAAAGGTGGCTCATATTCAGTCCCATCATTATCAAGATTCATATTGGAAATCAAAGATTTAATAGGGGACACATCAATAACTTTTAGATCTTCATCTTTATTCTCATAAAAATTAGAAGAACACGCCTTCACAAAGCAATCTTTCTTAGCATGCATCCTAGCGGTTCTTTCTTTGCACTCATCAATGGAAATTCTCATGGCCTTGAGAGACTCACTGATATCATGCTTAGGTGGTATAGATCTATGTTTCAAGGAATCAACATCAAGAGAAATTCTATCAACGTTCCTAGCCAATTCATCAATCTTAGGCAACTTTTCTTCAAGCAAAGCATTGAAATTCTTTTGCGAATTCATAAATTCTTTAACACTAGTCTCAAATTCAGAGGGCATCCTATTAAAATTTCCATAAGAATTGTTGTAGGAATTACCATAATTATTAGAGGGATTACTAGGATACGGCCTAGGATTAAAGTTTCCTCTATACGCGTTGTTACCAAAATTATTCCTACCAACAAAATTCACATCCATAGATTCATTATTATTTTCAATCAAAGTAGACAAAGGCATATCATCAGGATCAGAAGAAACACTTTTATTAGCAAGTAATTTCATAAGTTCATCCATCTTTCCACTCAAAACATTAATTTCTTCTATCGCATGCACCTTTTTACAAGTAGATCTTTCAGTGTGCCATTGAGAATAATTAACCATAATATTATCTAGGAGTTTAGTAGCTTCTCCTAAAGTGATTTCCATAAAAGTGCCTCCCGCGGCCGAATCTAAAAGATTTCTAGAAGCAAAATTCATCCAGCATAAAAAATTTGTATAATCATCCACAAATTCAAACCATGTGTAGGGCAATTACGTATCATTAATTTCATCCTCTCCCAAGCTTGTGCAACATGTTCATGATCAAGTTGCTTAAAATTCATAATATCGTTTCTAAGAGAGATGATCTTAGCGGGAGGAAAATACTTAGAGATAAAAGCATCTTTGCACTTATTCCAAGAATCAATACTATTTTTAGGCAAAGACAAAAACCACGCTTTAGCACGATCTCTAAGCGAAAAAGGAAATAGCTTCAGTTTAACAATATCATTGTCCACATCTTTCTTCTTTTGCATATCACACAAATAAATGAAGCTATTTAGATGGGTAGCGGCATCTTCACTAGGAAGGCTGGCGAATTGATCTTTCATGACAAGATTCAACAAAGCAGCATTAATTTCACAAGATTTAGCATCGGTAAGGGGAGCAATCGGAGTGCTAAGAAAATCATTGTTGTTGGTATTGGTAAAGTCACACGATTTAGTATTATCTTGAGCCATCGTGAAAAGCAAGCAATCCAACACACGAGCAAACAAGAAGCAAGCGAAAAAGAGGCAAACGGAAAGGCGAGAGGGCGAATAAAACGGCAAGGGTGAAGTGGGGGAGAGGAAAACGAGAGGCAAATGGCAAATAATGTAATGCGGGAGATAAGAGTTTGTGATGGGTACTTGGTATGTTGACTTTTGCGTAGACTCCCCGGCAACGGCGCCAGAAATCCTTCTTGCTACCTCTGGAGCACTGCGTTGGTTTTCCCTTGAAGATGAAGGGTGATGCAGCAAAGTAGCGTAAGTATTTCCCTCAGTTTTTGAGAACCAAGGTATCAATCCAGTAGGAGGCCACGCTCAAGTCCCTCGCACCTACACAAACAAATAAAAACCTCGCAACCAACGCAATAAAGGGGTTGTCAATCCCTTCACGGTCACTTACGAAAGTGAGATCTGATAGATATGATAAGATCTGATAGATATGATATGATGAGATAATACTTTATAATAAAGATGCAAAGTAAAATAAAAGGAAATAAAAATAGCTAAGTGTTGGAAGATTAATATGATGGAAAATAGACCCGGGGGCCATAGGTTTCACTAGTGGCTTCTCTTAAGAGCATAAGTATTACGGTGGGTGAACAAATTACTGTTGAGCAATTGATAGAATTGAGCATAGTTATGAGAATATCTAGGTAAGATCATGTATATAGGCATCACGTCCGTGACAAGTAGACTGACTCCTGCCTGCATCTACTACTATTACTCCACACATCGACCGCTATCCAGCATGCATCTAGAGTATTAAGTTCAAAAGAACAGAGTAATGCTTTAAGTAAGATGACATGATGTAGAGGGATAAACTCATGCAATATGATATAAACCCCATCTTGTTATCCTTGATGGCAACAATACAATACGTGCATTGCTGCCCCTGCTGTCATTGGGAAAGGACACCGCAAGATTGAACCCAAAGCTAAGCACTTCTCCCATTGCAAGAAAGATCAATCTAGTAGGCCAAACCAAATTGATAATTCGAAGAGACTTGCAAAGATAACCAATCATACATAAAAGAATTCAGAGAAGATTCAAATATTGTTCATAGATAAACTTGATCATAAACCCACAATTCATTGGTCTCAACAAACACACTGCAAAACAAGATTACATCGAATAGATCTCCACGAGAATCATGGAGAACTTTGTATTGAGATCCAAAGAGAGATAAGAAGCCATCTAGCTAATAACTATGGACCCGAAGGTTTGAGGTAAACTACTCACACATCATCAGAGAGGCTATGGTGTTGATGTAGAAGCCCTCCGTGATCAATGCCCCCTCCGACAGGACGCCGGAAAAGGCCCCAAGATGGGATCTCACGGGTACAGAAGGTTGCGGCGGTGGAATTAGGTTTTCATGGATGCCTCTGTTGGTTTGGGGGTACGTAGGTATATATAGGAGGATATATAGGAGGAAGAAGTACGTTGGTGGAGCAAAGTGGGCCCCACGAGGGTGGAGGGCGCGCCCGGGGGGGTAGGCACGCCCCCCTGCCTTGTGCTCTCCTGGTTGATTTCTTGACGTAGACTCCAAGTCCTCTGGATCACGTTTGTTCCGAAAATCACATTCCCGAAGGTTTCATTCCGTTTGGACTCCGTTTGATATTCTTTTTCTGCGAAACTCTGAAATAGGCAAAAAACAGCAATTTGGGTTGGGCCTCCGGTTAATAGGTTAGTCCCAAAAATAATATAAAAGTGTATAACAAAGCCCATTAATCATCCAAAACAGAACAGAATATAGCATGAGCAATCAAAAATTATAGATACGTTGGTGACGTATCAATTGTCATATTGCTTTGCATGATCGTACGATAGCTAGCATGATATTTCCATGGCTTGTCCTTTTTTATATCGTTGTTATGCTAGATCATTGCACATCCTGGTACACTGCCAGAGGCATTCATATAGAGTCATTCTTTGTTATAGGTATCGAGTTGTAATTTTTATTTCTTTTGAGTTATAAGTAAATGGAAGTGCGAGGACCATAAATTTTTCATTATTAGAGCATTGCCCCAGTGAGGAAAGGATGATGGAGACTAGGATGAGACTCCGGACAATGAGAGAGAAAATATAAAAAAGAAAAATAATAAGAAAAAGAAATAAAGAGAGAAGGGGCATGCTAGTTCCACACTTGTGCTTCAAAGTAGCACCATGTTTTTCATATGGAGAGTCTCCTATGTTGTCACTTTCATATACTAGTGGGAATTTTTCATTATAGGATTAGATGCACACCCACTTAGCTTCATATTGAGCTTTCATATACTTATAGCTCTTAGTGCATCCGTTGCATGGCAATCCCTACTCCTCGCATTGATATCAATTGATGGGCATCTCCATAGCCCGTTGGTTAGTCGCATCGATGTGAGATTTTCTTACTTTTTTGTCTTCTCTATATTTACCCCTATCATCATACTCTATTCCACCTATAGTGCTATATCCATGGCTTGCGCTCATGTATTGCGTGAGGGTTGAAAAAGCTGAAGAGCGTTAAAAAGTATGAACCAATTGCTCGGCTTGTCATCGGGGTTGTGCATGATAAATACTTTGTGTTAAGAAGACAGAGCATGACAAGAGTATATGATTTTTTAGGGATAGCTTTCTTTAGGGTTGATATTTTGAAAGACATGATTGTTTGTTGGGATGCCTGAGTATTGATGTCTTTATGTCAAATTATAGACTATTGCTTTGAATCACTTGTGTCTTAATATTCATGCCATGACTAGACATATGATCAAGTTTATGCTAGGTAGCATTCCACATCAAAAATTATCTTTTTTATCATTTACCTACTAGAGGACGAGCAAGAATTAAGCTTGGGGATGCTGATACGTCTCCGTCGTATCTATAAGTTTTGATTGTTTCATGCCAATATTATACAACTTTTACATATGTTTTGCAACAATTTATATGATTTATTGGAGTAACCTATTGATCCAGTGCCCAGTGCCAGTTCCTGTTTGTTGCATGTTTTTTGTTTCGCAGAAAATCCATATCAAACGAAGTGCAAACGCGATAAAAATTTACAGAGAATTATTTTGGAATATATGTGATTTTTTGGGAGGTGGAATCAACGCAAACGGAGGCCCACGGTGCCCACAACCCACCAGGGCGCGCCTAGGTGTCTTGTGCCCTCCTCGAAGGTCGGTTGGGGCCCTTCTTCTGGCGCAAGAAAGATAATTTATGGAAAAAATCGTGTAAAAATTTCAGCGCAATCGGAGTTACGGATCTCCGGGAATTTAAGAAACGGTGAAGGGCCAAATCTGGAGAACGCGAAACAGAAGAGGACAGAGAGACAGATCCAATCTCGGAGGGGCTCCTGCCCCTCCGCCGCCATGGAGGCCATGGACCAGAGGGGGACTCTCCTTCCATCTAGGAGGGAGGCCAAGGAAGAAGAAGAAGAAGTAGGGGGGCTCTCTCCCCCTCTCTCCCGATGGCGCTGGAGTGCCGCCGGGGCAAGGATCGTGACGGCGATCTACATCAACAATCTTGCTACCGTCAACACCAACTCTCTCCCCATCTATGCAGCGGTGTAATACCCCTTCTCCCCGCTGTAATCTCTACTTAAACATGGTGCTCAACTCCATATATTATTTCCCAATGATCTATGGTTATCCTATGATGTTTGAGTAGATCCGTTTTGTCATGTGGGTTAATCGTGATCTTGGTTAGTATGATTGTATATTTTATTTATGGTGTTGTCCTATGGTGCCCTCCGTCTCGCGCAAAAGTAAGGATCCTCGCTGTAGGGTGTTGCAATACGTTCATGATTCGCTTATGGTGGGTTGCGAGAGTGACAGAAGCTTAAACCCGAGTAGGTGGGTTGTTGGATATGAGATAAAGAGGACTTGATACTTAATGCTATGGTTGGGTTTCATGACCTTAATGATCTTTAGTAGTTGCGGATGCTTGCTAGAGTTCTAATCATAAGTGCATATGATCCAAGTAGAGAAAGTATGTTAGCTCATGCCTCTCCCTCGTATAGAATTGCAAGAATGATTACCGGTACTTGTTCTCGATTGCCTAGGGACAAATGACTTTCTTGTTGACAAAAGATATCTACTTTTATTACCTTGTAATTTATCCGTAGTTTTATTCTCGCAAAGTACTCGTAGTTTTATTCTTGCAAAATAGTTTCACACTTGTTTTAGGTAAAGCAAACGTCAAGTGTGCGTAGACTTGTATCGGTGGTCGATAGAACTTGAGGGAATATTTGTTCTAGCTTTAGCTCCTCGTTGGGTTCGACACTCTTATTTATCGAAGAAGGCTACAAACGATCCCCTATACTTGTGGGTTATCAGTCCCCAACACACCAAATACAATGATAATTTGTATAGGTGCACTAGTTCGGCGAAGAGATGGTGATACGAGTGTAGTAATGATAGTAGATATTGATTTTTGTAATAGGAACAATAAAAAATAGCAAGGTAGCAATTGATAAAAAGGAGCACAAATGGTATTGCAATGCTTAAAAATGAGGCCTAGGGTCCATACTTTTGCTAGTGCAATCTCTCAACAATGCTAATATAATTGGATCAAATAACCATCCCTCAAAGTGCGATGAAGAATCACTCCAAAGTTCATATCTAGCGGAGAACATAAGAAGAAATTTTTGTAGCTGTTCTTTTCGATCGATCTATCCAAGAGTTCGTACTAAAATAACACCAAGTTATTCTGTCCGATCGATCTATAAAGAGTTCGTACTAAAATAACACCAAGTTATTCTTTCCGATCGATCTATCAAGAGTTCGTACTAAAATAACACCAAAGCAAATTCAGATTCATGATACTCAACCCAACACAAAGAACCTCAAAGAGAGCCCCAAGATTTCTACCGGAGAAATAAAAGACGAGAACGTGCATCAACCCCTATGCATAGATTACCCCAATGTCACCTCGGGAATCCGCGAGTTGAGTGCCAAAACATATCTCAAGTGAATCAATATAATACCCCATTGTCACCACGGGTATTCATATGCAAGACATATATCAAGTGCTCTCAAATCCATAAAAGTATTCAATCCAATAAAAACAAAATCTCAAAGGAAAAACTCAATTCATCACAACAAGATAGAGAGGGAAACACCATATGATCCAATTATATTAACAAAACCCGCGATACATCAAGATCGTGACATCTCAAGAACACGAGAGAGAGAGGGAGAGAGAGAGAGATTAAACACATAGCTATTGGTACAAACCCTCAGCCCCGAGGGTGGACTACTCCCTCCTCATCATGGTGGCCGCTGGGATGATGAAGATGGCCAGCGGTAATGATTTTCCCCTCCGGCAGGGTGCCGGAATGGGGTCTAGATTGGTTTTTCGTGCCTATAGAGGCTTGCGGCGGCGGAACTTTTGATCTAGGGTCATTTTTGATGGTTTCTCTATTTATAGGATTTTTTGGCGTCGGTTTCATGCAAAGATTGGCCTCGAGGTGAGCACAACCCACGGGGGCGCGCTTGGGCCTCCTGGCGCGCCCCGGTGTCTTGTGCCCTACTCCTTCACCTTCTGGTCCTTCCACGAAGCTTCGGGGGTCTCTTTTGTTCCAAAAAAGATCGTCAAAAAGTTTCAGCTCATTTGGAGAACTTTCATTTCTGCACAAAGAACAACACCACCGTAGTTCTGCTGAAAACAGCGTCAGTCTGGGTTAGTTCCATGCAAATCATACCAAAACCATATAAAATTATTGTAAACATGGCATGAATACTTTATAAATTATAGATACATTGGAGACGTATCACAGGCGCTGCAAAATCCCGCACGCGCGAGCAACCGGTACTATGGTGCAACACATACGAACAATATGAAACAACATATAGATAAAGTTCAAATAGCATAGTTCAAACCCATCACCACGAATATAGTCCATACGATACAAATAAAGACAGATAAAAACGATACTGTGATGCAAATATACTAGATAACTACTCCTTGTTGTTGTCCTCCTCGGTGGTGTAGTCCGACAACAGAAACGGTCTTCCCACCAAGGATCATTGTCGTCAAAGGTCGACGCAGATCCCAGTTCGCATTGCGCTATCGCCAGCGCCTTCCGCGCACGCCTGTCCGCCCGATCCGCGGCTCGCTGCGCCCTCCTCTGCGGCAACATTCTCCGGGAAGCGCTCGCGCCACTCCGCCATGGCGTGCTCGTCCGCCTCGGCGATGAGGAGGCGGCACTCTCGCCTCCGCTAGATGCAGCGGTCCTCGTCGGTGATTAGTCGCGGCGGAGGCACGAGGTCCTGCGCCTGTTGGCTCGTCTGCGCGTCCGAGAAATTCATCTGCGAACGTGGCCTCAAGAGGCGCCACACCGCCGTGTCATACGCGCGAGCGGCCTTGTGGGCGGTCTCGAACGTCTCGAGACCGAGACGTGTATTACCGGAGCGGATCTCCGCGTAATACATGCTGGCGGGGTGGGTGCGGACGTCGTGGTAGCCGGAGCTGCTCCGGGCGCGCGGCGGCTTGTCGGCGGCGGGGAAGAAGGCACTGGAGGCGGGGGGGCGCTGGAGGCGAGGAACAAGGTCGCAGCGGCGGCGGGAGGCGCTGGAGGCGAGGAACAAGGTCGCAGCGGCGGCGGGGCACCAGAAGCGAGGAGAAGAAAGGAGAGAGAGACGGAGGATGGCGGGCTCGCACACGAGGGTTTTATAGAGCGCACCCGACGCCACGCACGTTGCCGCTTTTTCGCGCGTGCAGTTTTTTCTGCGCCTGCTGAAGGGCGCCAAACCGGCCCGCGCGCGCTAAAAACTTTTTTTCTCGCGCGCGTTGTATCTAGCCTGCCTGTTGGAGATGCTCTTACGCTAGTCGCAGCAATAGTAGTGTTGTTTGGCTATGCTCTGGTCCCGAGGACGAACTTGTATCTCCGTGATTGTAATCCTGACGATTGAGAAACACAAGTTCTATTGTAAAAAAGAAATATTCATGCTGTACCACGAGTATATTTATGGATTATAACAACAAAATAAATGCATAGGTAGTAGCTACGAAGAACTCGAAAAAAGATACGTCAATACTTGATTTGAAGCCTGAGCTCTGAACCACCGGGAGTCCGGGACGCATGGGAGGGCGCAGGTCGCTCACATCTCGGCGGCCACCCGCTTGTACAGCTCTTCCTTTTCGAGGCGCGGCGTGGCGACGACCTGCAGCGGCGTGCGCATGAAGGTGATGAGCCCGGGGGACTCCATCATGTCGAGGTCCTCCGTCCGGGTCCCGTCCGGCAGCGCCCAGGTGAAGTGGTGCAGGAGGTGGCCGATCATGGACGCCACGAGGTTGATCCCGAGCTGCGCGCCGGGGCACACCCGGCGGCCGGCGCCGAACGGCAGCACGCGGTAGTCGCAGCCCTTGATGTCGATGTTGTCGTGGAGGAAGCGCTCGGGCCGGAACTCGAGCGGGCTGTCCCACGCCTTGGGGTCGCGCGCGATCGCCCACACGTTCACCGTGACGCTGGCTCCCTTGGGGATGTTGTAGCCGGCGACATTCACGGCGGCGCTGGCCCTGTGCGGGAGCATCAGCGGCGTCGCCGGGTGCAGCCGGAGCGACTCCTTCACGACGGCCTGCAGGTAGGGCAGGTTTGGGAAGTCCGTCTCCGACAGCACCCGGTCGCAGCCGACCACCCGGTCGAGCTCCTCCTGCACCTTCTGCTGCACCACCGGGTTCCTCACCAGCTCCGCTACCGCCCACTCCACGGTTATCACCGTCGTGTCTGTGCCGGCGGTGATCATGTCCTGCTCGCGCGCACACATGTGAGTGAGTGACTAATATGGTGAGCGAATCAAATCAAATCGCGATCACTAATATGGACGGCGGCATTAATTCAATTGATTGATTACCCAGAGGAGGCCAATGACGGTGTCGTCACTGAGGTCGTACTTGTCCCGGAGCGTGAAGAGCGCGTCGACGAAATGCTGCTTGCTGGCGCCGCTCCGCTGGAGGGCCCTGGCGTGCTCCTCCATGATCTTGACAGTGAGCCGGTCGCGCCGGTCGCCGTGGGCCTGATAGGCCACCTCGTCGACGGGCGTCAGCCAGCGGAGCCACCGGATGTGCTCGGCGATGGACAGCGACGCGCCGATCTTGATCCCGTTGTTGACGATCTCCTTGAACTCGCGTCCCTGCTCGTCCAGCTCGCCCGCCGCGGTCAGGAACCGCTTCCCGAAGGCGAGGCGCGTGATGTTGTTGAAGCCCACCATGGCGAGGAACTCCCGCACGGCCACCGGCTTCCCTTCCTTGCCGGCCCGGTGCACGGACTCGACCATGGCGGTGACCTCGTCCTCGCGGACGGGGCGGAGCACCTCGAGGCGGCGCGGCGTGAAGAGCTCGAGGTTGCAGAGCTTGCGCACCTTGATGTAGTGCGGGCCGTAGTCGGCCCAGATGAGGTCCATGCCGCCGCGGCTGAAGCGCTCCGAGGAGCGGTTCCGCGAGCGGTCGGCCAGGTGCTGGTCGTGGGTCCTGAGCACCTCCTGCGCCAGCTCCGGCGTGGACACCACCACCATCGGCGTCGAGCCGAACCAGACCGTGATGATGGGCCCGTACCGGGCCGCCCACTCGGCGAAGCACCGGCAGCGCACGGGCTGGATTTGGAAGAGGTTGCCCAGCACCGGCCACGGGCGCGGCCCCGGCGGCAGCCTGCCGAAGCGGAGCCGGTTGAGGACGAGCGCCGTGACGGGGATGGCCAGGAGGGCCAGCGCCACCGGGAGCAAGGTGGCCGTGTCCATGGCTCACTGTTCTCTTCTCGCCCGGAGTGGGAGTGGTGGTAGGTACGGGAGCTCCGGTGGACTGTGAACTTTCCTGGTCAGCATGCCCGTGTATTTATTTGTATGGACGGACACACTCCTGGGTACCTACCACCGCGCGCCTAGGACTTCACAACCATTCCTGGTTCATCTGTGCTTGAGCTCATGGTAGGCCCCATGAATCGACGGCGGTTCATGTCGAGCGTGGTCCTTCATAAGTCGTAATGTTACTCACTCACGTGTACGCAGGGGATCCGTATGGAAGTATCCTGGTAGCGAATCGTCCACGTTGTCGTCTCCACGACGATCGTCTCAGGTTTGTTGTTTGCATCGAGAGGGGTAGAAAATCGGTTGATGCGTCGTCTTCTCACGATGCAGACTATTCTGTTCCACTTTAGCTACATATCAGCTGACTGAGTTTTAAGTTTTGGGTCAGTCGATTTTTTGACCGTTGATTGCTGCTCCAAGATGTATGCTAGTTGTTTTTTTTCTTATTGTGTGCTGCATCTTGTATTGGGCTGGGCGTTTTTTACTGTCCTGTATTTTGGGTCAGTCGATTTCTTTTTGGGCTGAAGCCTGTTATATGTTTTCTTATTAGGCTGTTTGCGTGTGTTTTTACTTCTGTTTTTTTTTCGGTTTTCATGGGTATATTTTGGATGTTGGGCAAATATAAAATATATACACGTAAGTAATGTATAATTTGTGTGTAAATTGTAATTCTGTGAAAAATGCACTATTATGTGCCACTATTCATTTGTTCTTAGATTACGCAAATTTTGTCAGTGTTTGTTTTAGATTATTTTTACTATTTTCTTTGTTCTTAAATGGTAATATCAATGCCATATATTCATTCTTTCTTTTGTGGATTGCTTTATTTTTTATTCCAGATTTCTGTTCCTATGCGTTTTTTTTCCTTTTTTCTTTCCTTTTATTGGTTAGTTTTGTTTCCATGTGTTTTAGTTTTTTAAGTTTTTTTCTTTACGCATTTTTTGGATGTTGAGTGTGTGTAAATATATGCACACAAGTACTACATGTATACCTTATATTAGAGTATGGAAATTTCACTACTATATGTTTCTTCTTACATATTATAAAAACTGCAATTTTTGTACTAATCTTGACAAAATTTTAGTTTTAAGTTTTTATTTCACTTTCTCTCTTATTTAAGGGTAATACCAATGACACTAATTCATTCCTTCTTTGAAACCTATTTTTTATGTAAATTCTACTAGTATATGTTAGTTCTTGCATAGCTATAAAAAGTGCAATTTATGTGTAAATTATGTGCAAATTTACCATGATTTTTTTATTCCTTTCTTCCTAAAGGGTGGTACCAATGCCACTACTTCATTCTTTTTTAGAAAATGTTATATTTTTGTGTGTTTACATAAGTATACACACAAGTACTATACGACATGTGTGTAAATTATAGTAGAGTGCAAAATTGCAATATTATATGTTCGTTGTTTGCATATTACTAAAAGTGCAATTTCAGTGCAAACTTTATTATTTTAATTTTGTTTTAGTTTTTTTATTTTCTTTCTTCTTAAAGGGTTTCATTCTTCCATAGAAAACTTTATTGTTTTGATTTTGTTTTTGTTTTTATTTTATTTATTTTCTTTGTTTAGAGGCAATACCGATCTCATTCCACTAGTATATATTTTATTTTATTTTTTGTTTTTAGGGTCCAAGCCTGGCTGTAAAAAACTAAGCGCCTATCAAATAATTGCCCTCATAACAAGGATAAACACTCACTCAATTTTAATGTAATCTGTGTGCGGTTCATTCCGTTATCTAAAAATTGCATTATTATATGCTTATTTTTGCATAGTATGAAACAATGCAATTTCTGTGCCAACCGTGTGCAATTTTCTACCATTGTTTGTTTTATGTGTGGTCGCATATGCACGGGCATGCATGTAGCTTTTCAGCCAACATGCTAAGCCAGCTCATGTACAAATGTGCTTCTAGGAACTACTAGTTAGGCAATTTTGTCGGTAGTTTTTGTCTTTTGTCAGTTTTTGGCTGAATGTAATTATATACAAACAAATAACATATAATATGTGCCAAACTTGCATGATTATGTGATTGTTTTGCATATTACAATAAAGTGCAATTCCGGTGCCAAGTTGTGCACAAGTTTTTTGTCTTTCTTCTTAAAGGAAATACATTATTTTAGTTACACTATGTGTAAATTATAGTAGAATGCGAAAAAGTACTATTATATGCTTATTCTTTGCATATTTTCGAAAAGTGCAACTTCAGTGCAAATTGTGTGCAAGTTTTGAAAGTTTTTTCTCTTTCATTTTCTTTCTTCATAAAGGGTTTCATTCTTTCTTAGAGAACTTCATTATTATGATTTTTTTTTAGTTTTTTTGTGAAAGGGTAATACCAATGCCATGAATTAATTCTTCCATACAAAACTCTTTTTTTAGTTTTTTTTCATTTTTTGATTTTGCTTTAGTTTTCTTTTCTTTTCTTTTGTATGGGTAATACCAGTGCCACTAATCCGTTACTTTTAGAAACACTTTCTTTGTGGAAATCTCACTATAATATGCTAGTTTTGCATAGTAATAATAAGTTTTCCATATATATGTATGCATAAAAATAAATATGTGTGATAGTGCTATTCATCGGTGAGATTGCACATGTATAAAAATAAATATACATCCGTGAGATTGCACATATAGCCACAAACCATTGCATGCAAATATGTGTGAGAGTACTATTCATCGGTCATCTTGTTGTCATCATTGTGTATATTATAAGATAGTGCAAATGCTGTGCAAACCTTATGCAAATTTTGTAATCATTTTTTTCTTCCTAAAGGGTACATTATTTCTTAGGAAACTTCATTATTTTATTTTATTTTATTTTTGTTTCATTTTATTTTTCTTTTAGGGTAATACCAATGCCACTGATTCATTTCTTCTTAGGAAACTTTTTTGTTGTGAAAATTCCATAATTATTATTACATATTATAAAAAACCGCAAGTTCTGTGTAAATTGTGTGCTAATTTTGTCATTATAAGAAAGCGCAAGTTATGTGTAAAAAAGTGCATGTTTTTTCTAAACGGATTTTTTATGTTGTCATTATATAAACGCACAACCTATGTGTAAATTTGACATGCATTGGTCCACTCACTGGGCGCTGCCTCACTAGATATTGCAATGCAGCAACACGTCTCATCGTAGTTGAGTCAATGGCCTCGTTTGACGATTTCTAGCGCTTCGTGGATGTTCTCTACTTGCAGTTTGGGCCCGATGTCATTGCTGGGCGTTGTTGGCTGCTACTCCCACCGCCCGATTAGTGCACATGTTAATTTAGGCCAACTCCGTATGCAGCATTTAGTGCACATGTTAATTTAGTGCATTAATTTAGGCAGCATGCATGTGCACTAATCTACTCCGTATGCAGCGTACTTCCTCCGTTCCTAAATACTTGTCTTTCTAGGCATTTCAACAAGTGACTACGTACGGAGTAAAATGAGTGAATCTACGCTCTAAAATATGTCTACATACATCCGTATGTGATATTCATTTGAAATGCCTAGAAAAACAAGTATTTAGGAACGAAGGGAGTACATGTTAGCAGTTTAGAGTGTAGATTCATTCATTTTACTCTGTATGTAGTCACTTGTTGAAATGCCTAGAAAGACAAGTATTTAGAAATGGAGGGAGTAGATTAGTGCACATGCATGCTGCCTAATTTCAATCAAATTGCTAACATGTATGTCGTACGTAGCTGTGGCAGGGCGCCAACACATGCCCAGGGGCCAATCGACTGAACCAACATTTATTTTCAGTCGATTGACATGTAGTCAGTCCCATTCTCTTATGTTCCTCTCGAGTCGATCGCGCGTGGTGGCCGTCGGATATATGATTAGGCCAACTCCACCGCGCGATCCCATTCCGTTCGGTCCCGTCTGTTTAGGGTAAAAGAGACAAACTAGACGGCCCAGCGCGCGACGGCCTGGACCCATTTGGTCCGTTTTGTGTTCGGGCCGACCCATTTCGAGCGCAAACATGCGCCGGGTTTGGGTCGCGGCGGACAGCAAACGGACGTATCGCTCGTCCGCGTCGGGGCCGCGTGGCAGGCGGCCACCTACCTCCCACCGCCCGACATTAATGCGCAAGCACGGTCGGCCCCACCTGTCATCCGCCTAGGCGAACGGTCGTCGTCCTTCTTAAATGGGGAAGCCGTGGACCGGTCGTCGTCCACACTCCCCACTCCAGCCCGCTGCCTCCTCGAAACCCGACATGCCCCAAACCCTAGCCTCTCCCCGTCCTCGAACTCGCCGGCCGGCCGCCTCGCAGCCATGGGGCTCTGGAACCACGGCCGCAAGGGGAAGCATGACCGCGAGGCTGGCTCGTCCTCGGGATGCCGCCGCGGCTCCGTGAAAGAGGAGGCCGCATCGCCACCGTGTCGGGCCCCCGCGCCTGCCCCATTCACCATCAGCCCTAGGGGCGCCGGCGAGCGCGACCGGCAGTACATCAGCGCGGATGTATGCCGGCGTTATTGGGAGGCGAGGACGCCGCTCCCGTGGAGCGACGTCCACCTTCCCAATAACTGGCATCTCTCCGCCGACCGGGTCCCGATCCCGCCGGTCCCGACGAGCGGCCGTGCGCGCCGCGAGGAGATCGAGCGCCGCCGCCGCCGCCTCCTCCTCGACGACCTGCACTACGACTCCAGGTACGCCCCCAACTCCGTGCTCTGGAACACGTGGCTAAGGGACGAGCACGACGTGCGGCGCGCCTCTTTCTTCGCCGGCTCGTCGTCGGGGCCGCGGCGGCCACGTCGAGAGCGCGCAGCGCCTGCACCACCTCCTTCACCATCTCCGTCGCCACCACCACCTCCTCGCATGACAGCGGAGGAGGAGGCCCGGCTCATGCAACGTGTCATGGAGGACTTCATGAACACGCACGATAAGCGCCAATGGCCGGGCCTCGAGGAGACGATGGCCCTCTCTGCGGCCGACGACGTCGCCATCCCCGAGCTGGAGATGGTGAGGGCGGAGGAGGTGATGGAGGAGGAGCCGGTGGCCGCGTTCCACCCGGGCCCGGAGATGGCCGACGCCGTGGGGGGCGTGAACTGGTGCCCCACGCCGCTGCGGTCACCGGAGCGGGAGGCGTCGCCACGGGAGGAGGTGGTGCAGGCACCTCCCGCCTTCCAGCCCGCCCCCGTGTACCACGGACCGCCGTCCCACCTCTGGACGCCGCCGGACTACGTCGACCTCGTCAGCGACGACGACGACATCGGCAGCCACTGAAGACGGCCACGGCCACGGCATCGACGGGCACGGTAGGAGAGCGCGGGCGCCGCTTTTTGTTTTGTTTTTTGTGTTATATATGGCAATGTGAACCGTGGAACTGGGCCGTTTTGTGGCCGTGATGGTTAATTTATGTAATATGTTTTTATATTTGCGTTTATTTTTTTATTTCGGCATTTTATTTTAGTTTTTCTGGGTTTTTTTAATCACGTCCACCCCGGGCATGATTTGGAGTGCGGCTGCGCGTTGGGCGCATCCACGACCCAACGGATAGAAGCGAACATGGGCGAACCCATTGCTGTCCCAAAGGGACGAAATTCGGCCAAACCAAACGTCCGTTTGAGGTCGTGCGGTGGAGTTGGCCTTAGCCTCTCCATCTGCACGGCGGGGGGTGATCCTGACCTGTGAGCGAGGCATATATTTTACGAGATTCAGGCGCGGAATCAAATTTTCACTGTTTGCATGGCACCCCGCCAAAAAAAGAAGAAACTGTTTTCATGGACCATGTTTGACAGATTTCCTTTTTTTTTCCTCCAATACGCGTCAGCATAGACGTACAGTTACTACGTTATTGGAGTTCAGATCCATTACAAGTAGGGGAACAACTAAATGTCGTGTGCTCTTGTTCATTGTCATTTGCAGCCCAAGGTAGTTAATCAAAAAAAGTGTCTAAAATCTTAAACTGTTGACAGGCTGCAGGATGGTAAATCTTTTTCTGATCGAAAAGGGGTTTCCCCCCGCCCCATTTCATTAAAACGAGGCCACAGCAAACACACAAACTGTTCAACAGCGCTCAACACAAGCTAGAGTAGCTGAAGCCAGGACCAGCAAAGACTACACATAAAAGTATAATACTAGAGAAGCAAGGTACAGGCGCCAAAAATCCCAGCAGATAGACTAAAACTACTACCACCTAGATCGAACAGCGAATGAGAATGAGCTCTCACACAGAGCCCAGGTCCGTCGCGCCCAGGGACGATCTTGCTCCCCCTTGCCAAGCGATCCTCAGGAGCTCTCCTCTTCTTTTGTCCAGCAGTTGCAAGCGACCCTTCATCATCAATAATTGTCCCTCCGAGCACAGAATCAGCCATTGATGAAGTAGCTGCTTATCTTTCCCAGAACAATCCGGGTGTCTTTCCAAGATGCTCCCTGAAAACATATATCATTACGTGTTGTCCATAAACTCCACAAAGTAGCAACAGCAACAATGCAAGAAATCCTTTTTTTATTATCACAGTCCCACAAACAGGCAAGATCAGAAACACAATTGGGGGCACTAAGATCAAAAACCTCAGAAACACTCTGCAAAGTGTGTTCTGCCACAATGCACCCACACAGTAAATGGTTGACAGATTCTGGTTCACTACAAAATAAGCAAGAAAGATCTTCAACTACTTTCCTTTTACTCAAATTATCACGAGTCAGAATCTTATTATGAATAACCAGCCGAACAAATACAAGGTATCTATTTGGAACTTCAACCCCTCCCCAATTGATCTGGGCATAAAAAGATTTAGTAGTATAAGAGGCAGAGCTATCCAGCCTCCATACAGGAATATCCGCAGTATTAGAGAGACGCCTGCAACAAATGTACCAGCAAGTCCCATTGCTCCAAAAAAGATTCATCAACACATCTACGAAAGGTTAGAGCATCTCCAATAGATGGTCCAAATTTTGGCGGTCCAAAACCGGAGATGTAAAATTTGGACCGCCAAAAAGTGCGTTTTAGAGCTCCGAAAAAAGCTCAACTCCAACAGATGGTCCAAATTAATGGTCCAAAAGAGCAACTTCAATAGATGGTCCAAACCAAAGGTGTAAAAATATGAAAACGGCCGCGCGGCTGCTGCCAGCCACTGTTCAGCCGCGGTTTTGCATTGAAATAGCAACAAAAATTTGAAAATCGCTCAACCACTTGGGTTCATGCGAGCAAAGTTTGACAAGCAACCGGCCCACTTTGAGCATTCGGCGTTGATGGTGGACCAACGTTGGCGTAGAGAGTCGCTCGAACGGAAGATACCACTTGTGTTGCGCTCATCGAAATACTCCTTGACGCGTTTCCAATAGGTGCTCACCGTTTGGTCGCTTCCAACGCTTGCATCTTGAGAGATTTTCTTCCAAGCAGTGCATATCAACACATCCTACGTGGTGGTATAATTTCCACTTCTTCCCTTGACAATAAAGCCCTCATCGTCCACATCAAGATTGTCATCATCATATTGGGTTTCATATTCTTGTGACTCATATATGTAATCATCATTTGCCACATTTGTTGCATGCATGAAAGCTTCATCATCAACACTACAATTGGACGCACAAACAATCAAGAACACAAAAAATTTGAAACAAACGAGAGCACAAACGGAAAATTTATACCTTTGCGACATTTCGTCGAACATGTTGGAGGCGGTGGCCGTCGGCGTGGCCACATCTTCCTCCACAGCCAGCGGTGGCGGCGGGGGAGGTTGAGGAATGGATGTGTGGCCGCTGGCCGCACCGTCTGCGAGTAGTCACCCCGAGCCGCCGCGGCCGCGTACTGTCGGTCAGATTGCGGCTGCGGTTGGCCGGCCGTTTTACGCTGCCTCCTCGTCCCTTCGCGGTCGGGGCGGTGGCCACCGGCCGGGGCGGCGCCAATCCGGGCCGGCGGGCGGCGGCATGGCAGCGGTTGCGGGCGAGATGGCAGCGGCGGCAGCGGCGGCGGCCACGTGGGTCAGCCCACCGGCTGCGGCGGTGGCGGAGAAGGCGGCGGGGTCATTGCCATCGGCCATGGCGGCAGCGGCCGGGAGGCTCGCAGGCGGGCGGGCGGGAAAGGAAATGAAGTGGCGGTTGGGTGTTCGCGGGCGGCGGCTGGTTTTGGACCAGATGCACCTCGTGATGTAAATTTGCATCTCGAGGTGTTGTATTTTACATCACGAGGAGGCCGCGGTCCAAATTTTTTTGCATATGGACCATCTGTTGGAGCAGCGTCTTTTGCCCCAGACGGTCCAAAAGTTAGGTATTTTTACATTTGGACCATCTATTGGAGATGCTCTTAGTTTCAGGGAAACCCCATCCCACACCTGCTCAACAGTTGCATTCTGTTGTTGACATAACTCATAGATATCCCAGAATTGGGTTTTTAAGGAGACGCCCCGACCCAAACATCAAGCCAGAAAAATACCTGATTACCATTACCAACAATCCATTTATAGAAAGGCCTCACCCCAGCTAAAGCCCAAGTCAACCCTTTCCAAAATGGGGAACCCACCTTTTCTTTGGCACAGAGAATGTTAGGCCTCTTAGTTTGATACTTATAGTCCACTAAGGACACCCAATTTTTGTCCCCCCCAGCAAAATACCTTCTAGCCCAAGAGGCTAGCAAGGACATATTAACTTCTCTCAAGTTAGGAACTCCCACCAGGCCACCATATTGTTTCCTCTGGGACACAAGTCCCCAATTGGCCAAGTGATATTTATGAATGTCCCCCATATTCCCCCACAAAAAGTGAGCCATCTGGGAGGTAATAGCTTTGATTGCACACTTAGGAAATTTAATAATGGACATAAGATATGTAGGGATGCTGGCAATGCAAGTACGAATAAGCACCAACTTAGCTTCATAGCTAAGCTGCCTCCCTTTCCATCCACAAATTCTTTTGATAATTTTATTAATGTAAGCTTAGCAAAATGTAAGGGAACCCCCAAATATTTCAAAGGTAAATCCCCTTTCTTGCAGCAAAAGATCTGGGCCAAACTCTTAGCAATCTCTTCTTCCACATTAACAGTTAGCAAATCACATTTGTTGAAGTTAATCTTCATACCAGACAAACCATCAAAACAAGAGAGAAGCCACTTAACATTTCTAGCATTATTTAAACTAGGCTCCAAAAACAGCAAGGTATCGTCAGAATATTGCAGACTCATAATCCCCCCAGAAATCACATGGGGGAGAACCCCAGACATATTCTTTTTAAGAGCAGCTTTTTGCAGAATCTTAGAGAACACATCAGCCACCAAGTTAAATAATATGGGCGAAAGAGGGTCCTCCTGCTTGAGCCCTTTACCACTAACAAACAAAGGGCCATTATGATCATTAAGTCTAACAGAAAAGGAAGGCCTAGCCTTAGCACATTTCTCACTATTTTTCCACTACCTTGACAGCCTAGCCTTAGCACATGGTTTGCTCTCGAGTTCATGTGCAGTATGAAGTCCCAATATTGAAATCCTTACAAGCTAGCAGTGTGTGTACCTGACCAGAAATTGAGAGAAGATACACAAGTATTGATCAAATTTACCCATGTATAACCAAAGCAAATGCAGTTCTCTCGTACAACTTGCTCGATGGCTGCTATCTCCTGAGCCAGGTGTACAACAGGCTGCACTCACCACAAGACCAACCATAACTTGATGGTCACAAGGCATGCATAGCAAGTAGAATTAACTTAACAAGGTTATTAGTATGTTCCTTCTGTGTTACTTAGTCTAAAGCATGAGCATGCACATTTGATCCACACAGGAAAAGGATGCAAGTTTAGGTTAGGTTACATTTGATTACCTGACAAGACGACAAAGCTCAGAGTAAATTTCAGGACAACAATGATCCTGACAAATTAAATAAAATCTGTGCATGGAGAGTGAAAATAACAATATAAATAAGACAATTGCTCATAACTCAAATATAAAACTTAGATGGATAGATTGTGTCCAGAATACATACCCTCTTGTTAAAAAAAGAATGTATACACTTGAAATAAAATCTAGCGTACGAGCCTGTACCAAATAAATAAATATGCAATATGAGTAACCTAAAAAATAAGATAAATACAAGCACTTGTTCTGAACTAATGCAACTGAATCAGCTATGCAACCAGTATCCTGTAAAATAGATTACGACCTCAAATATTTCAGACCAACTTTCTCAGAGGAAAACATTTTAACCAAACATATTTAGGGTCAGGCATCCATACATTAATAAACATAACAAAAAAAAAATTATGTAAGTGCAGTCATCTCGACCTTCCACGTTAATTCAGCACAAAAGCATATAATCTATTTATCTACATTAGATGACAAGAATAAGAAACAAATGGAAAGGAAAGACAATCTGCACGGAGTCTCCGTCATGAATGTCATTGTCACCCAATAATTGCTCTTTCTTTATTTTAGATGAGTTTGTAGTACATCCACTACCCACAGCATACTTCATTTCCAAATTGGAGAAAACAGTACATTGCTCTTGGGCTCCCGAATCTTAAGAAAATCTAGCAAGATATCTACCCATCCAATAGAATTTTCCAAGAAAAATATACATTCTTATGCAAATTCATTATCATGGCAGGGATCACCTAAGCAAAAAAGCATAAACGTGGCTAAATTATTTTCGACGCTGAAAGCATATACAAACTGAGATAGTCTGCAGCTCCTCAATCAATCAATTCTGCTTTTGAAATAAAATGTGTGCCATATATCTGAAGGGACAAGTACATATTACTCAATAGAAGATCTCTCCGATTTTCTAACTGACTTAGCTAGTCAGTTAAAGCTAAGACTCCGTGCCAGTATTACACGCAGGCAGCAAGGAAACACAAGCAAAGGAAGCCAACAAAATAACACCATACCAGAAATATTGTACAAGGACAGGCGCTGAGGATGAACCACCATATCTGAAGATAATCAAATAGAGACAAAGGCGACAGCGTTGGACAAACCAACAACCACTGGTCAGTGCTAGCACACGCGCGAACCCAAAGCAACCCGAGGAAGACACACACCAGTACATTTGTGCAGAAGCAGGCTACAAAACGAGGCGAGGTGAAATCAAACAGAAGCTAGTCATGATCCTCCAC
>NC_057802.1:438757820-438959608 GCF_018294505.1 Triticum aestivum | reverse complement strand
CGGGTTGGACAAGCAGCAGCACACCTTGCTGCACTGATGAGGGGCCGTAGGGGAGTAGCAGCGCCATGCCTTGCAAGGAGCAGCAGGTGTCCGCCTAGTCGCCAAGAGGAGAATGCCGAGGGAGAAGCGGATTAAGAGGACAATTTCTCCGGTGGCCGGCGCCAGAGGAGACTGGATGAGGTGCCGGCGGCAGCCGCCACTTTGGGGAGGAAGGGAGGAGGATGCGTGTAAGAACAAGGAAAGGATACTCTCTCGGTTGACCAACAGCAAATGGGCATACGACGCGTAGGCCAACAGGATAGACAACGAGCGCTTCCTTTTTTCCCAACGTGTTTTTCTCTCCTTTTTCTCTTTTTTCTGTGGGGGACACGTGGCGTAGCTATTTGCTCGCCCAACAAGTCGCTGTTAATGGGTGTAATGCTTCTTTCATCCATGAAGAGGGGTCCAGCACCAGCGGCGCTGTGATCCGCGATGCTGCCAGTGTGCCAGTGGTGGCCGAGAATTTCTTCCTCGGTCCTGCGGTGGACGCTCACACTGCTGAGGTTTGGCGTTGAAACGAGGCTTTGTGCTTGCTCGGGGCCTCGGAATTCACCACCTTATTGTCCAATCGGATTACTTGCAACTGGTGGAATGTATGAACAATGGATATGTTTCTCCATCTATTGAGGCACTCATTATCGACGACTGTTTTGATGTTTGTAGGGAGTTTGGGAGGGTCTCTTTTGTGCATTGTGCGCGTGAAGCTAACTGCGTGGCTCATGAACTTGATTAGCTAGGACAATCTAGTTTGATGCAACGAGGAATATAAGCACAAGCAAGGCATTGCAGATAAGAATAAAGGCTTCCTGTGGATCTCTTCAAAAATGGATAGAAAGATTTTCAGTAAGTATTACCGGACAGGGCAAGCTTAACCAATACCATATTAAACTAGTTTAACCACTACTTTAACTAGCATTTCTTTTTGTTCTATCATGCCAACAGAAGAAATGGAGTAAAACAGGTCATGGTGAAATTTGGCTTACATCAGTAAAAGACTGACCTATGAATTTTATTTTTCAGTCTTATCTTCCACTTTCACTCCTTTTCTCCTGATATTGATTCTTCCTCATCAGTTCCAGCACTAGGCGGCATCCTCAAACCCTTCCGATGGTAGTACTTCTGCCAGTCAAGCTCAACAAGCTTGGTGGCCTCCACCACCCTCGATGCATCTACCAATGCATTCACTACATCCTGCAGCACACCCCACTCGACTCCACAGCACTTTTTACTAGCAAAGATATCATAACAGTAACTCAGTGCACAATCCAGCTCTCCAGCCTGCAGAAGGTGTGGCACGAGAATCTCATATGTCCCCTTATTTGGGACACACTCATTCTTCATCAAATTATCATACACCTTCTTGGCCTCCTGGAACCTCCCTGCTTTGCAATATCCTCGAATCAACTCATTGTAGGATACTATATTGGGTTTTGGCCCGTCCTTCTCCAACCTCTCAAGCACAGAAGCTGCATCATCAATCCTCCCTTGTGCAACCAAACCACGCAGCTTTGCATTGTAGCATTTTGCGTCTGGCTCCAAATTCCTCTCCTTAATCATTTGCCATACTTTCTCGGCTTCATCATTACGGCCACTGTTGTGAAAACCATCCAAGAGCGAGTTGAAAGTAATAATGTCAGGTGAAACACCGTGCTTCTTCATGAGATGGACAGCATAAAGAGCGGCTGAGAGGTTGGACTTCTGGCACAATGTGCGGATGAGCGCGTTGTAAGAGTATAGGTCGGGCACAATGGAGGGGTGGGCGGCTGGGATCTCCTGGAATGCAGCAGTGAGCGCGGCAACATCTCCGGCCTCGGCGTACGCGGCAAGGACGGCGTTGAATGTCCTCGTGGACTTATGCCGCGCGGGGAGTAGATGGAAGGTTGCGGCCGCGTGGGATGGCATGGAGGCACTGCCGTAGAGGCGGATGAGGCGCGTGGCAAATCCCTCGCTCGAGGTCTCGAGGAAGGGCTTCTGCGCCTCGATGATGGCCTCGATGCCGTCTTTGCGGCCCAAGGAAGTGAGGCGGCTCACCGCTACATCGTACGCGCGGCGCCCGTCGCGGAAGCGGGACGATGCGGACGAGGCTTCGACGAACTTGGAGACCAGCTTATCAGGGTCCCGCTCCCTGATGAGGGCCTTGAGGACACCGCCAAGGGGCTTCCCTAGCTTGTGGCCCGCGTCGGACTCGGCTTCGCCGGCGGGATGTGCGCCGAGGGGCTTCGGGAGCTTCTGATCCGGGATGGAGCCAGCATCGGTGGTGGTCTTGGGATTGCGCTTGGGTGGTTTTACGGCTGGCGTGGAGGAGGGGATGATGCGGGAGAGGCTTTTTACCCAGGTGGAGGCGGCGGCGACGGCGGCGGCGGCGGCGGCCGCGAGGGAGGACATGGGAGGGCGGCGGATGGTGGGGAATGGGGCGAGAGGAGTGGAGTGGGCGAAGGAGGGGTTTCCCAGCTCATCAATGCAATGCTTCTTAATTAGGCCGTCAAAATGTTAACCCTTTAACCGTCTCCCAGCCCAGCCCAAAATGTCTCGGTCGACCGACCCACCCAGCTATCGCGTACAGCCTTGCTCAATCCATTAGTGTGGGTGGAGCGGCCCAATACTGCGATACAGTTTTTTTTTTTTTTGAGATCACCATCATGGCATTTTATTAAACATTCGGCGATACAACTTCTGATTGCACTTGGGCAACCAAGAAAGCAGGGATTACATCAAAAATAGCGTTCGCAGACGCCAGGTTCAGTGCTTCCTTTGCACAAAGATGAGTTGCAAAATTCGCACTTCTAGAAATAAAAACAAGCGAAAACCCCTGAAAATTTGAGAGATATGATTTCATCCCTCGAAAGATATGAGCTGCACCCAATCGGTCTTCCACCACCCCCCAAGCCGTTGCCACCATCTGGCTATCAGTCTCAAGCACCATTTTATGTGACCCACTCTCCATAGCTGCTTGAACACCATCTCTGCAGTCTAGGGCCTCGATGATGAACGGGTCTGAAATGACCTCGTACTGCTTCGCCTGCGTGCAACAAAATTACCCATGTGATCTTGAAGCGATACAGTTGCTCGCTCACGTCCCTCTTTGTGACGCCCCCGATTCGACCGTACACTAATCATGCACGCAAATGTGTACGATCAAGATCATAGACTCACGGTAAGATATCACAACACAACTCTACAACATAAATAAGTCATACAAGCATCATAATACAAGCCAGGGGCCTCGAGGGCTCGAATACAAGTGCTCGATCATAGACGAGTCAGCGGAAGCAACAATATCTGACTACAGACATAAGTTAAACAAGTTTGCCTTAAGAAGGCTAGCACAAACTGGGATACAGATCGAACGAGGCGCAGGCCTCCTGCCTGGGATCCTCCTAACTACTCCTGGTCGTCGTCAGCGGCCTGCACGTAGTAGTAGGCACCTCCAGTGTCGTAGGAGTCGTCGTCGACGGTGGCGTCTGGCTCCTGGACTCCAACATCTGGTAGCGACAACCAGGTAGAAGGAAAGGAGGGAAAGAGGGAGAAAAGCAACCGTGAGTACTCATCCAAGGTACTCGCAAGCAAGGAGCTACACTACATATGCATGGGTATAGGTGTAAAGGGCCATATCAGTGGACTGAACTGCAGAATGCCAGAATAAGAGGGGGATAGCTAATCCCGTCGAAGACTACGCTTCTGGCCACCTCCATCTTGCAGCATGTAGAAGAGAGTAGATGGTAAGTTCACCAAGTAGCATCGCATAGCATAAACCTACCCGGCGATCCCGTCCTCGTCGCCCTGTTAGAGAGCGATCACCGGGTTGTATCTGGCACTTGGAAGGGTGTGTTTTATTAAGTATCCAGTTCTAGTTGTCATAAGGTCAAGGTACAACTCCGGGTCGTCCTTTTACCGAGGGACACGGCTATTCGAATAGATAAACTTCCCTGCAGGGGTGCACCACATAACCCAACACGCTCGATCCCATTTGGTCGGACACACTTTTCTGAGTCATGCCCGGCCGCGGAAGATCAACACGTCGCAGCCCCACCTAGGCTCAACAGAGAGGTCAGCACGCCGGTCTAAACCCTATGCGCGCAGGGGTCTGGGCCCATCGCCCATTGCACACCTGCATGTTGCGTACGCGGCCGGAAGCAGACCTAGCCCCCTTAATACAAGCGCGAGCTTACGGTCCAATGCGGCGCGCGCCACTCAGTCGCTGACGTCAAAAAGAGCTTCGGCTGATACCACGACGTCGAGTGCCCATAACTGTTCCCGCGTAGTTGGTTAGTGCGTATAGACCAAATGGCCAGACTCAGATCAAATACCAAGATCTCGTTAAGCGTGTTAAGTATCTGCGAACGCCGACCAGGGCCAGGCCCACCTCTCTCCTAGGTGGTCTCAACCTGCCATGTCGCTCCGCCATAAAGTAACAGTCGGGGGCCGTCAGGATCCCAGGCCCACCTCTACCGGGATGGAGCCGCCTGTCCTTTCAGCCCCCTCATCAGAATCACTTGCGGGTACTCAACGAGCCGACCCGACTTTAGTCACCACATGTGTCATGTATATAAAGTATATAGTATATACCCGTGATCACCTCCCGAAGTGATCACGGCCCAGTAGTATAGCATGGCAGACGGACAAGAGTGTAGGGCCACTGATGGAACACTAGCATCCTATACTAAGCAGTAGGATAGCAGGTAAGGGTAACAACTGTAGCAACAATGACAGGCTATGCATCAGTATAGGATTAACCGAAAGCAGTAACATGCTACACTACTCTAATGCAAGCAGTATAGAGAAGAATAGGCGATATCTGGTGATCAAGGGGGGGGCTTGCCTGGTTGCTCTGGCAAGTAGGAGGGGTCGTCAACTCCGTAGTCGAACTGGACAGCAGCAGCGTCGGTCTCGTAGTCTACCGGAGAGAAGGGGGAAGAAACAGTAAATACAATGCAAACATAAGCATGACGATGCGTGACATGACAATGAGCGGTGCTAGGTGTGCCCTAACGCGGCAGTAGGTGGTACCGTCGAAGGGGGGGAACATCCGGGAAAGTATTCCCGATGTTTCGCATTTTCGGGCAGATGGACCGGAGGTGAAATGTTGCAGGTTCACTATGCTAGGGACGTGTGGTGAGCGAACGGGCTGCATATCCGGATTCGCGGGATTTTTCTGAGCAATTTTCATATAGAAAACATTTTCATCCGAGCTACGGTTTATTTTATATGATTTTTCTAAGTTTTAAACATTTTCTGAAATTATTTGATTTAATAGAATTATACAGAAAAAGAGAAATGACGTCAGCATGATGCGAGGACGACATCAGCAGCTAGCTGGTCGGCTGACCAGGTCAAACCTGACATGTGGGTCCAGTGGGACCCGCATGTCAGCCTCCGCTAGTATAACAGTGGATTAAACTAATCTAGTAGGGTTAATTAGGGGTGTGGGCCCCGGGTGTCAGTGAGTGATTAGTTAATCTAATTACTTTTATTTATAAAACATTTGTTAGACTAATTAACAGAGGGGGGGCCCGCATGTCAGTGGCTGGGGGCCGCCCAGTCAGCACGTTGACCGCGGTCAACAAGTCAAGGGGGGCCCTGGGTCCACCAGTCAGTGGCCCAGGCGGTGCCACGCGGGTGCCACGTCGGTGACGTCGCCGGAATCACGCCGGCGACCATTCCAGCGGCGGAAATTCGCCGGAGTTGCTCGGATTTCCAGCACAGTGCATCATTCCGCGCGTTTTCAGTGGCGCTCGAACAAGTAGATCGTCCCGCGTCGATCTAGAGTGATCCCAGGAGCGGGGGTGGCCGGAGTGGAGCTCAACGACGACCGCGGGCGGCGCCGGAATACGGGCATCTCCGAAAACCACACTACGGGCTGCGTTCTAGCTAACAAACGACGCTAGCGGGCTCTACGGACCTCCGGCAACTCGACGGAGGCCACGGCTTGGCTCGGAGATGGACGGGGTGAGCGCAACGAGCTCGCGGACGAGGCCGCATGCGGCAATGGCGACAGCGGCACCGCGAGCCATCTACGGTGCATGAGGAGGAACCAGAGGAAGGAGGAGGGGCGGAGGCTTACGGCGCGGCACACGGAGGCCCTCGAGTGAACGGGAGCGCAGAGGGGAGGCGGGATGAATCGTGGCGGGCGGCGGCGACCGAGGTTGGGGAAAAGCTTGACCCGGCAGCTGCAGGGCACTCCAGCTCGTCCTGAAGCGCGGGGTCGACGAGGACGACGTAGAGGGAGCTCGGGGACTCGGCGGCTCGACGAACGGTGGTCGGGGCCACGCCTACGGCGAGGCTTCGGCGGCGATCTCGCTCGGGCGAGGGGGGGCAGAGAGAGAGCGGCTGAGATGGAGAGGGGAGTGGGTGGAGGTAGGTGGGGAGGAGGAGGCCGAGGCGTCGAGGGGAGGGGTCGGCCTTATCCTCTCCGGGTAGTCGCCGTCGAGGCGGTCCGGCGGGGCTCGCCCCTGTTGCGACCCCGGTCGGGGGAACATGGGTGTCGTGGAATTAACACGTCAGATGTCCTAGGTGTAAGGACTTAGTCGTGAGGCCAACGCATCTATGTAGTAGCTTGAGAGGGGTTGATTGGGATGAGAGACGCAGGGAGGATCAACGCACAAGACAAGGGTTTAGACAGCTTCGGGCCCCGGGAAACATCATCCGGTAACAACCCTACATGCTGTTTGAGGCTAGGTCTCATTATGCTTATGAGAGTCGCCGGTAAGCCGGCTCTTTGTGTCTAGCCCTAGAGATTGTTTCTTGTTGCTCGTCCCTCTTTGGGGTGCCCTGCCCCTCCTTATATAAGTTAGAGGGGCGGGTTACATGTGGAGTCCTAGTAGGACTAGTCTATCTTCTCTTACAAGTTAATTACAAGTCCGGGTCTTGCTTCCTCGTAGAGGAAATATTCGTCATCCCTTTCTTCTTAAGCCGGCCCATCATAAACGTGAGCCGGCCTTCTGGGCCTTGGGCCTAGTCTTCTATCTGACCCGCCGTCGGGGTCATCTGTGAGTCGTCAGGCTCGTGAGTCGTCTGACAGTGAGCCGCCAGACCCGTGAGTCTCCAGTCCTCCGGCGGGTCACGGTGAAGCGCCAAGTCCGGCCGGGTCATACTTCCGGCCGGGTCATACCGCGGGGTATATCCCCGACATTAGCCCCCAGTTTAATTTGGATTTATCCATGTTAAACTAATCTGCAATATAAACACAAGAACAAATTTGACAGGTTGTGTTCTGGGTTAAATATTCTTTGTAAGCCGGCACTTGATCATCCTTAAGTCCTTGTCATCTTCCTTCTTGATATGTATCCATAATCTCATAGCAAATCTCTTTAGCAGATATGTTCAAATTTTGCCAATGCAAAAAATCCAGATACTTCCTTTGAAAATCCGGGTCAACAGGCCAGCTTCAGAGTCAATTTGTTGACATTGGTCTCTTGTTGAAAAATATTGTAAAAGATAATCCACCTGAGTCGGCTTTCAATACTCTGACTTGACAAAAATATTGGTCTTCAAATATTCAACTTATATTCAGCCGGCTTAAAGATAAAAAACTTGCCGGTTTATGAGTACCAAAATTGCCGGGTTATAAATAGATGATGCCAAGTCATAATTGTCGCTGACGCCGGTTTATGATTTTTGCAGACACCAGGTCAATCTGATTTACTCAAAACTGAGAATTTGAAGATATTTCTCCCTTATATCCATATTACCTGTAGCCCCCAAGAGCCGGTTTAATCAGCATGAATAATCCGGAACTTATCACCATGGCTTTAAATAAAATCCAGTTGTGTAGCCCCCATAAGTCGGCTATAGTCATAGTAGTGTAGCCGGGTCATCCTAGAATTGTCTTCAGCAGAGAGCAATATACATTAGCCCCCAAGTGTCGGGTCATTATGTAATAATGAGCAGGGACTTTGTAAGTATGATGATGTAAATTTGAGCAGTAACGTGTAGCCCCCAAGGGCCGGCTCATTACGATGTGATGAGTCGGGTCTTCAATGAGGTGAGCAAAAAATGACTTTGCATTAGCCCCCAAGTGCCATGGTGCATGCTGGCAGTGACATGGGACTTGCATATTTGATGTAATCTCAACTTGAATAATGTAGCCCCCAAGTGCCGGGTTGTAAGCCTGCAGCGACTCAGGACTATTCCTTCCATTGTAGAATAAATCATATCCATTGATAAAATAATAGCCATTGCGCTGAAGCGACTTTGAAAACCTCAATCATAATATTAGTTTCTGATAACCATAATAAAAATTCAGCCATGTTGGCTATTAAAGATTTGACTAACCCGGTTGGAAAACCTCAATCATTCAAATCATAATGAAAATCCAGCCAAGTTTGGCTATTTAAAGATTTCAAATACCTTATCTGTTGACAAGTAAATCCGGAGTTTAAATACCCGGCGGCTCTTGGCCGATGGCGATTTATTACGCCTCCATTGTAAGCCGGAATTTTTATAACCCGACTATTTATAGCCTTTGAGAAAATCAAGAATTGATAACCCTTTTGAGACACCAATTTCAATCTTTGATGATGGGCTTGAACTTAATCATTTATGTAAGTCATAGCCCTGTAAATCCTGCACAGAGTTTAAACAACATATGCCCTGGCGACTTAACGTTAAAAGCCAGGGCGGGTAACCACCCAAATGTAGTCTGATCCTGCACACAAGTAGATCACAAGATCCCTTGGCGGTTTACCGCAGGGCGGGTCATAATATATAACCACTGTGATATTGAATTTGTACTGCCGGTTTACATGACCTGTGCAGTAAGGGTGATAACCCAATCCTTAGAAGCCAATGCTTCCACATAGATGATGATTGTCATAAGCCGGCGATTTATCATTGAAAATCAAGCCGGGTTAAATAACAACCACTCATATACACTTTAGATGTGAAAAAGAGCTTCAAATAAAATCCAAAAATTGTTTGCAAAAAGAGACTTCAAAATTTTTGAGGCTTCTGATTCGAATACGATCAGAAAACCGTCCCAAAGGGGTTAAGCTAAGATTCGAATACGATCATATAGCCCCCAGTGGCTTTGGCGTTGCCGATCAAGAGGGTACCGACAGCTATGTTCTCTTTGGTTCGAATACGACCTATGTTTGAACAGGAAGCCCCCAAATGACCTTGAGAGTTGTTTAACGACGCTGATTCGAATACGATCCACGTCGGTTCTTAAAAGGGGTTGAGCTATGATTCGAATACGACCAAGAAGCCCCCCTAGTGAGCTCGGCAGTGTGCCGATCAAGAGGGTACCGACAGCTATGTTCTCTTTGGTTCAAATACGACCTATGTTTGAACAGAAAGCCCCCTAGTGATCATGAGAATATTTAACGACTCTGATTCGAATACGATCAGGGCCACACCAAAAGGGTTAAGCTAAATTCGAATACGATCAGCTCCCAATGGTCCTTAAAGTAGGGTACCTATGTTTGAGTTGTGCTTTGTAACAGACTCTTTGGTCCCTTTAATTTTCCCTGAGAACTCGAACTTTGCAAGAGATAAATTCTTCTTAAACCAGATATTGAGAGTTTCAAAGTTTTGTGATAGACAAATTTACCTTGAACCAGATTTTGAACCGGATTTGAGAGCTTCAAAGCTTTGTGGCAGATAAATTTCCCTTGAACCGGATTTTAAACCGGATATTACGAGCTTCAATGCCTTGTGGGAGATGTCAAGTCTCTTGAGCCGGATTTAGACCGGACTCATTTTTAAGCCGGAAATTTTCTGACGGCCTTTAAACTTTTTACCAATATGGCGGTAGCCTCCAGGACCGGGTTATTTTTCCCTCCAATGACCTGGAGTTCTTGAATGCATTGAAACCGACCAATGCTGCCGAGTCATATTACTGTAGCCCCTGAGTCTCCATACGACTCGAGGAGTTGGCTTGAGATTCTCCATATTGACCATATAAGGTGTATATCATTGGTGTTGATAACGCGATGTGAATCCACAGAAGGTTGAGGTGACTGCGGTGTGTTATAAATGATCCCGTATGAGCCGTGTCAACAACTCGGCCAATGGTTCCTTCCAACTGGACGTTTTGAAGTTAATCAAACTGTAGTGGCGGCGACTTGTGCGCATGCCCATTGAGCCGTCCAATGCCGACGGCGGCTGACAACACATGACAATTTTCCTCCAAGCTGTTGGAAGAAAACCGGGCTTCCCAAGCAGTGACTTGCTCATATTCAATAATCCGCTCATGCAGACAAGTGCAGTCCTGGTGTGTCGATGTAGACCCGGCCATAATAGACAGATGGAAAAGACGACCGCCACGTCAGAGGCAGCTCAAACAGATGATCCGGCCGTGGCGTTGTAAGCCGGCGCGGATGAGCGAATTAACCACATCGTTTTGATGTAGTGAACAATTGTCCTGCATCAACACTAGGGTGAACCGGCCGCGGCGTGGTAAATCGGCGCAGACGGGTGAGTCGACCGTGGCGTTGTTAGCCGGCGCGGACAGCGAGTCGGCCACGGCGTTGTAAGCTGGCGCAGACATGTGAACCGGCCGCGAGGGCGGACGGGCGAGTCTTCCATGGCGTTGTAAGCTAGTGCAAACGGGCAAATTGTCCTCCTCGTTGTAAACCGGCGCGGTCGCAAGAAACGGCCACGGCGTGGTAAGCCGGCGCGGTCGCAAGAGACGGCTACGGTGTTGTAAGCCGGTGTGGGGGTCCGTTGAATAACGAAGACCACCTGTGCCAAAAGATGTTGGCGTGCCTCCATCTCCGCAGTATAATATCACTTTTTGTCATAAATAATTGCCCTGCATAAACAATATTGCAGATCAAGGCAGAGATAAGCTTGTTCTTTGACAAAACAACATGTGCTAATAAAACAAACTTGGATGGATATCACCTGATTTGTTTGGACGACGGATGATCCGTTTATCGCGACAGAGGTGGCTCAGGTAGACCAGCGACTCAATATAGTTCCGGCGGCTCAGGCAGACCGGCAACTTAATATAGCCCCGGTGGCTCAAAGCGGCAAGGGCGGCTCAACACGGCTCCGGCGGGTTGATGTAAATTAAACTGCACGGGCGGCGACTTGCGCACACCTATGCACGTCTACTGTAGCACCAACACCCACATGAGTCTTCCTCCGTCCCCCTTTTTTGAATAACAATCGGCTTTGAATGCCTTGAGATCCAAGTCGCTGTGCTTGACGCATAGCAAGTGTTCATTAGTAATTGATGCATGTGGATAGCATTGCTACCCCTACTGCTGAATAATGGTTTTCTCGTAGTGTATCAGACTGATCATCGGAGTCGCTTATCCGGGCACAGCAATGAAAAATTGACCCAGTATCCTGTACCCCTTGGCCTGTCCCTTGTTCACATGCTAATGCACCAGAGAAGTAGCCCACAGCGCGAGCGTCCATCAAGAAAAACTGTCACAACTTTTCCATGCCTGCACCTCCGCGCGGGGCGAACCCAGCGGCTCAGAGGCCATAGGCGCGGCGGCTCAGCGCAGGACCACGGTAGAGGTGGAAGTGACGTGTAAGACCCGGTCGGCGGCTCAATGCAATGGCGAGGTGAACTCGAAGCGGAGGTGTTGCCGGCGAAACTGGGGAATGAGCGCGACCCGCCGATGCGGTGAGGCAGAAGAAATCAGCGCGTGTGGCGTGGAACCCACAGCGGCGGAGGCAGACGCGACCCGGCACGGCAACTCATGCAGAAGCAGAGGGGCGTCAGCGTGGGCGACTCGTCCAATGGCAGCGAAAAACGGAGACGAAAACGACGCAGCAGCAGGCGGCTCGGGCCAGTGGTCGCTCTAAAGTGGTTCTACTCAGTTGCGGGGCAGAGCGAGGAGGAGAGCCGCTGTAATGAACCGGCGACTGTAGACTTGAAAACGCCTGGTCCGAAGCGAGCCGCAGGGCGAGGCCGTGAAGGCAAGATCGATTCCCATCATCTGACCTTGCTCATCCTGGTGTTTTGTCTTTACTTGCATATTAACCCCAACATCTAGTACCGGGACGGATTGTCTGACCATATGAGAGCTTCAGTCTTTCTTGATACTAGTATATATTTTCTCTATGAGTTTGCAAAGGCAATTCCGATCTGGTCACTTCCCCATGTAGCAGTTTTGGCCAATATAAAATTTGGAGTTGTAGATCAACCTGACCATCACGTGGCAGAGTACTAATTGAAGTATTATGATTGCTACTGTTGTCTTGTACGAACAGAGGTGTCTTCCCATTGTTTTGCGGACACCACATCTAGTCCGATTCCTTTGTGCGTGTGCCTCTTGATTGGTCGACCAGAAGAAAACAAGGATTCCAACGATTCGACCGCTTGGTCTCGGCGACTTGTAGCAGTAAACAAACCATAACCCAAACCCTAATTTCTCTTGAACTTTGAACGGGACTTGATCCGACCGTGCGCCTTCGAGACAATGTAAATCTTTCTGCAATGATTCCTCTTCACCCAGAAAATTGCGAATTTCTTGATCCCTGATAAAGATCCCTTCAAGAACTCAACACCACCGTGCGCAGGCCCCATGGTGGGCGCCAACTATCGTGGAATTAACACGTCAGATATCCTAGGTTCGTGAGGCCAACGCATCTATGTAGTAGCTTGAGAGGGGTTGATTGGGATGAGAGACGCAGGGCGGATCAACGCACAAGACAAGGGTTTAGACAACTTCGGGCCCCGGGAAACATCATCCGGTAACAACCCTACATGCTGTTTGAGGCTAGGTCTCATTATGCTTATGAGAGAGTCGCCGGTAAGCCGGCTCTTTGTGTCTAGCCCTAGAGATTGTTTCTTGTTGCTCGTCCCTCTTTGGGGTGCCCTGCCCCTCCTTATATAAGTTAGAGGGGCGGGTTACATGTGGAGTCCTAGTAGGACTAGTCTATCTTCTCTTACAAGTTAATTACAAGTCCGGGTCTTGCTTCCTCGTAGAGGAAATATTCGTCATCCCTTTCTTCTTAAGCCGGCCCATCATAAACGTGAGCCGGCCTTCTGGGCCTTGGGCCTAGTCTTCTATCTGACCCGCCGTCGGGGTCATCCGTGAGTCGTCAGGCTCGTGAGTCGTCTGACAGTGAGCCGCCAGACCCGTGAGTCTCCAGTCCTCCGGCGGGTCACGGTGAAGCGCCAAGTCCGGCCGGGTCATACTTTCGGCCGGGTCATACCGCGGGGTATATCCCCGACAAGGGGGGAAGACGACCCGGGGAGGGGCTGGGCCGGACCAGCTGGAGTGGGCCGAGGCTCGGGCCAGGCACTGTGCACTTGGCCCAGTGCATAGTGGCCTGTGCTTTTACACTTTTGTTTTGTTTTCTATTTTTTTTTATTTTTTTATTTTCTTTTCTGTTTTATTTATTTTAGTTAGCAAAACAGTTTTACAAAAATACAACCCCTACTCCTAAATTAGCATAATAACATAGGCCACCTACTCCAAAAAGTTTGGTGATTATATAAACTAGATTAACATTTGTTTAGTATTTAAAAGCATTTAAATAATTGTTTTACTGCTGTTTTTACTTACTATAGTGCAGTTAAATACTTTACAAAAGTGTGGTTTCTTCACTAATATTTAATATGGACTATTTGGCTCACTCCGAACATTTTAGTTTTAATAATTGTAAACTTTTATTATTTGCTTTTATTTAAATTTTGAATTTGTTTCGGTTCTGAACTATCGAGAGTTTATCAACAGTAAACGGGGTGACGTGGCATCGTTAGCATGGGATTACTATAGCTTAATTATCCGGGCATCACAATTCTCCTCCACTACAAGGAATCTCGTCCCGAGATTTAAGAGGGGAGTAAGGGGGAAAGTTCTGGTTACGATATTCTAACGGATCTTCTCGATGAAGTTAATCCTTTGGTTGATGTCTTCAATTCTTTATTCCAATGCATCATGATGAAGTCATCGTCCTTTCTTCGGGAACTCCATCGTACTTACAAAAGGATAAGGGGGCATTACGGAAAAACGGGCCGCTACAATGTTTGCTTATCTAGTAGATAACATCAGGGAGGGTGGCGGGAGGTAACCCTCGAATTGAAATTTAAGACATTATCGAGAGCAAGTAAGAAGGTGCAAAATAGAAGTTTCAAGCGCATAGACAATCATTCGTTGCCTGATACGAAACGTTACAGGGGTTCAGAGCAAATGGGAAAGTATTGCGTCTGGTACCAGAATAGATCACTAGGCAGGTGGCCCGTGAATCACATACGAAGTCAAGCTCGAGGAATAACTTCGACAACAGGGTGTATAGGAGAGTCAGGTTTCGATCCTGTGGAACTGTGGGTTATGGGCCCACCATGTGGGTTAAAAGTAGGAAGGGCGGTGACATCTTGCATGATCATGATAGCAAGGCATGTCAGAGGGTAGCCTGTCAGTTATATGTCAGCAACATCGTCGGTACCAAGAGCGAGGGACGAAAAGAACCATTTTCCTGCTCGTTGAAACGAGGCGGACCAATAGGCAAAGTTCTCGTCCATCGGTGGTTACCAGAATGTCATCAACAAAAGTAACAGGCTCTTTCTGACAGAATTGTACACCGAGGCGTTTACAAAAGCAGGAGAATATTACTGCTTAGATCATATAGATCACAAGAAAGGTTAAACGAAACAATGGAAAGGAAAATATGATTATCAGGTTTAAGCAGAACAATGGAAAGGAAAATGTGTTTAAACACATATTTCAAGGGTATGCCCTTCCCAAGGACAAGCAGAGCATGATATCCATGACAGGATGTAATGTAGAAAACTCTTTAGGTAAGGGGAAGGAAATTTCATGACATTACCCATACAACGGTGTTTGGATAATTGAGCAAGAAAACATTTAGCATTGGGCTTCAAATGTTCTTGTCGAAAATCAGAGTACCACAGACATGCTTCAAGATAGCATTGACATAGTCTTCAAGCAAAGGTCGGACTTTGGATACTCAATGGATTCATCAGGAACAACTTATAGAATAAGTCTTTCAATTTCCTCTTGGGAGAATGGTTAACATTGCTAAAAGGAAGAACTATAACAATAGGCCCTCCAGCCAGGTGTGCTAGGCATGACATCACCTTACCGGGTCATATAAAGACCAACATTATAACTCTTGGAAAATGCATCCCAACCATCTGACTGGGATTCATATCTGATTGGTGTTAGCATATCTCAGACTCAAGATGCCTGAGAAGAAAAGGTGCAACACAAATTGACAAGATGACATTGTAAGATCCTCGGGAAATGAACTATGGAAGCGAGTTTTGAAACAAGAGTTCATCATTAAATCAAGGAGAGGGTGAGGAGGTGACTGATGGACTCAGCGCCAATCCATTGAGAATTCCAAATAAGGATTTCCACAATCATGTGAACAAGGAGATAACATTTGTCAAATCAAATGATATAATGATGTATGCTCGAGGAAAACATACACAATTTAACAATGACAGAAGGGCGCACCCTAAAATCTGGACTGGGTAGCATGATCAATGTTTGAATGATGATTAAATAAGCAATAGACTTAGAATGAAACTATCGACCGTTAACTTCAAATCAATAGGGTTGCTAGAATTTTGAAGTCGCACAGCATAGTTCAATTGTCGGTTTTTCGTTTAGAAACAACACGGGGACCAAGAAAGAATGGTGATGGTGAGAAGTATCACTGTACCAAGAATTCTTAAGAGGTGGAGTAAGGCTCACGACATTCTTGACATCAAAGATGGTAATACTCCAAGGTAGAACATAACATAAGTTGTATAGCAGGGAAATCAAGATACAACACAAAATATGAACAAGTTTGTGTTGGGGGGAGGCAAGAATGTTGTCGATGATAACAAAATTCATCGAGGGCCAAGGATGGTATTTCTCATCCTGAATTTCGACACACAACTTGGAAGAAGTCAAATTGTTGACAATGATCACGACAAATTTGTCGAGAGGTTTCCAAGAAGGTGTAATTGATCGACGATGACATCAAGTCTAAGGAATGATGAAAGCGAAAGGTTATTGGAACCATGGGTAGTACACAAACTCGAAATCAAGTTTGCTATTCAAGGGGAAGTGATATGACGAGGAAGATCGACACAAGGTTAGCTCATTGTCGAAATTTGTGTGCTGGGAAGGTCCAGGTAGCACAGTTAAAATCGGCACGATAATGACATAGCCGAGCAGGCTAGGAATGACTTGAAGGATTATTAAACTCGCAAGCAACAAAAATTACTTAGAGTTATTGAATCGGAGTGTGGAATTGATTCACTTATCGGTGTCCTTGAGGGGTTCTAACAACTCAGAACCCGTTGGAAAAAATGGAATCGGCAAGAATATTAGTTGATGAAGAACTCATAAGAAGTTAAGTAGTCCCTTGGCATTCTCGAGATACCAGGGGGGTAATACTCGATGACAGACCAAAGTAGAGGTTGGACGGGGGTATTGCTCTGCAGAGGACAAGTGCTTAAACTTGCACGAGAATGGTATTTAAAGGAGAACATGGTCGGAACCACGATTGCAAAAGGATCAATACACAGATACTAGACGATATCATATCAAGGAAATAGTTATTATTACAAGAAGCTTCTATGATAGGATCTACATCGTGTCCATGGGCATGAACACAAAGTTCAAGGTCAACTCCCACTTCTCCAATGCATACCCTTTCATTCACTTCTCGCATTCGATGAAGTTGTATGGTAGAAAATTATTATCTGGCAAAATACCAGAAGAGTATGACTCATGAAAACTTTCGAGTTCACACATACTATGAAAGGCATAGGTTCAACCCATCGGGGCATCGTGGAAACATATACCACAAGCTTCAGGGGCAAATAACACAAGCTCGATAGTAGAGCATGGGTGATAAAATGAGAGGATACAATTTACTAAAGGCATTATGTATCAGGGAAAGAACTTCCAAAGTGATTGAATATGAAGGACGTTGTCGGATAAAATCCAACAAGGTTCTGATGGTCCATAAAGGATCTGATGTGAGTATCGGCACACAACCAGAGGTAGAATCAATGCCAAGACCTTGGACTATAGAAACAACTAAGTAACTTAGAGATCAATTGCAGAAGAATTATGATTTACAAAGCGAAGGATCAGAAACAGACGCTCTGATCAAGGATGGATAAGTTCAATAGACATAGGGGCAAAATCGACGACAATTTGATTGGCGAGAACCAGCTCACGTTTCAAATGACGTCTGAGCCGGAAGGATGAATTCTAGGCTCTGATTGAGGATTGCGAGCATTCGCAACAGATTAAATCAACGCACTCAAAATGATAATGACAAGAGATGCCAATAAGATTACGAGACTTAAGATTAATCATAATGCAAGTAAGCAAGAATTTCAAGAGCAAAAGGCTCCTGAGGATTTTCGGAAGATCGAATGGTATTTTGAACACTTTTGTGAAATACTTGAATCAACTAGGGATGAGCGGATACTCGGTAAGTGCGAGAATTATCCGTAGGGGTATTCAGGTGACAAAGAACAGCAAGGCAGTAAGCTCAAAGGATTCTCGGAACAACAGAGAGAATTTCGGGGTATCTTGTAATAACAAGATCAACCGGGAAACATTGTATGAATGGAGAGTATACGTGGTTATCCATAGGAGTTTATCGATGAAAGGGAATTGCAAAAGCGATGAACACAAGTTCTCGGGTTATCAGCGGAGAGTATCTTCAGGGTCTTCACGTGCAGCAGACGATCATCAGTAATAAGGGGCTCTCCGGGTGAAAGTGATAATGAGATCCTAATGTTAGATTTAGTAAAATTCACTTAACCCGAATAGAAGAGAGATCAGAGTCCCAGAGTATAGGCAAGGAGTAAAAGATCCTAATACCACCCAATGGCGACGTGGGCCCGTAAGCCACACAACCATGTCAGTAAAAGTTTTTCAATGACTAGACTCGACTTCGGCCAAAGAGTTGGAAAGCGGGATCCCTACAGGCAGTCGGCTCTGATACCAACTTGTCACGCTCCCGATTCGACCGTACACTAATCATGCACGCAAATGTGTACGATCAAGATCATAGACTCACGGTAAGATATCACAACACAACTCTACAACATAAATAAGTCATACAAGCATCATAATGCAAGCCAGGGGCCTCGAGGGCTCGAATACAAGTGCTCGATCATAGACGAGTCAGCGGAAGCAACAATATCTGAGTACAGCCATAAGTTAAACAAGTTTGCCTTAAGAAGGCTAGCACAAACTGGGATACAGATCGAACGAGGCGCAGGCCTCCTGCCTGGGATCCTCCTAACTACTCCTGGTCGTCGTCAGCGGCCTGCACGTAGTAGTAGGCACCTCCAGTGTCGTAGGAGTCGTCGTCGACGGTGGCGTCTGGCTCCTGGACTCCAACATCTGGTAGCGACAACCAGGTAGAAGGAAAGGGGGAAAAGAGGGAGAAAAGCAACCGTGAGTACTCATCCGACGTACTCGCAAGCAAGGAGCTACACTACATATGCATGGGTATAGGTGTAAAGGGCCATATCAGTGGACTGACCTACAGAATGCCAGAATAAGAGGGGGATAGCTAATCCCGTCGAAGACTACGCTTCTGGCCACCTCCATCTTGCAGCATGTAGAAGAGAGTAGATGGTAAGTTCACCAAGTAGCATCGCATAGCATAAACCTACCCGGCGATCCCCTCCTCGTCGCCCTGTTAGAGAGCGATCACCGGGTTGTATCTGGCACTTGGAAGGGTGTGTTTTATTAAGTATCCAGTTCTAGTTGTCATAAGGTCAAGGTACAACTCCGGGTCGTCCTTTTACCGAGGGACACGGCTATTCGAATAGATAAACTTCCCTGCAGGGGTGCACCACATAACCCAACACGCTCGATCCCATTTGGCCGGACCCCGGCCGTGGAAGATCAACACGTCACAGCCCCACCTAGGCTCAACAGAGAGGTCAGCACGCCGGTCTAAACCCTATGCGCGCAGGGGTCTGGGCCCATCGCCCATTGCACACCTGCACGTTGCGTACGCGGCCGGAAGCAGACCTAGCCCCTTAATACAAGCGCGAGCTTACGGTCCAATGCGGCGCGCGCCACTCAGTCGCTGACGTCAAAAAGAGCTTCGGCTGATACCACGACGTCGAGTGCCCATAACTGTTCGCGCGTAGTTGGTTAGTGCGTATAGACCAAATGGCCAGACTCAGATCAAATACCAAGATCTCGTTAAGCGTGTTAAGTATCTGCAAACGCCGACCAGGGCCAGGCCCACCTCTCTCCTAGGTGGTCTCAACCTGCCCTGTCGCTCCGCCATAAAGTAACAGTCGGGGGCCGTCAGGATCCCAGGCCCACCTCTACCGGGATGGAGCCGCCTGTCCTTTCAGCCCCCTCATCAGAATCACTTGCGGGTACTCAACGAGCCGACCCGACTTTAGTCACCACATGTGTCATGGATATAAAGTATATAGTATATACCCGTGATCACCTCCCGAAGTGATCACGGCCCAGTAGTATAGCATGGCAGACGGACAAGAGTGTAGGGCCACTGATGGAACACTAGCATCCTATACTAAGCAGTAGGATAGCAGGTAAGGGTAACAACTGTAGCAACAATGACAGGCTATGCATCAGTATAGGATTAACCGAAAGCAGTAACATGCTACACTACTCTAATGCAAGCAGTATAGAGAAGAATAGGCGATATCTGGTGATCAAGGGGGGGGGCTTGACTGGTTGCTCTGGCAAGTAGGAGGGGTCATCAACTCCGTAGTCCAACTGGACAGCAGCAGCGTCGGTCTCGTAGTCTACCGGAGAGAAGGGGGAAGAAACAGTAAATACAATGCAAACATAAGCATGACGATGCGTGACATGACAATGAGCGGTGCTAGGTGTGCCCTAACGCGGCAGTAGGTGGTACCGGCGAAGGGGGGGAACATCCGGGAAAGTATTCCCGATGTTTCGCGTTTTCGGACAGATGGACCGGAGGTGAAATGTTGCAGGTTCACTATGCTAGGGACGTGTGGTGAGCGAACGGGCTGCGTATCCGGATTCGTTGGATTTTTCTGAGCAATTTTCATATAGAAAACATTTTCATCCGAGCTACGGTTTATTTTATATGATTTTTCTAAGTTTTAAACATTTTCTGAAATTATTTGATTTAATAGAATTATACAGAAAAAGAGAAATGACGTCAGCATGATGCGAGGACGACATCAGCAGCTAGCTGGTCGGCTGACCAGGTCAAACCTGACATGTGGGTCCAGTGGGACCCGCATGTCAGCCTCCGCTAGTATAACAGTGGATTAAACTAATCTAGTAGGGTTAATTAGGGGTGTGGGCCCCGGGTGTCAGTGAGTGATTAGTTAATCTAATTACTTTTATTTATAAAACATTTGTTAGACTAATTAACAGAGGGGGGGCCGCATGTCAGTGGCAGGGGGCCGCCCAGTCAGCACGTTGACCGCGGTCAACAAGTCAAGGGGGGCCCTGGGTCCACCAGTCAGTGGCCCAGGCGGTGCCACGCGGGTGCCACGTCGGTGACATCGTCGGAATCACGCCGGCGACCATTCCAGCGGCGGAAGTTCGCCGGAGTTGCTCGGATTTCCAGCACAGTGCACCATTCCGCGCGTTTTTGGTGGCGTTCGAACAAGTAGATCGTCCCGCGTCGATCTAGAGTGATCCCAGGAGCGGGGGTGGCCGGAGTGGAGCTCAACGACGACCGCGGGCGGCGCCGGAATACGGGCATCTCTGAAAACCACGCTACGGGCTGCGTTCTAGCTAACAAACGACGCTAGCGGGCTCTACGGACCTCCGGCAACTCGACGGAGGCCACGGCTTGGCTCGGAGATGGACGGGGTGAGCGCAACGAGCTCGCGGACAAGGGCGCATGCGGCAATGGCGACGGCGGCACTGCGAGCCATCTACGGTGCATGAGGAGGAACCAGAGGAAGGAGGAGGGGGCGGAGGCTTACGACGCGGCACACGGAGGCCCTCGAGTGAACGGGAGCGCAGAGGGGAGGCGGGATGAATCGCGGCGGGCGGCGGTGACCGAGGTTGGGGAAAAGCTTGACCCGGCCGCTGCAGGGCACTCCAGCTCATCCTGAAGCGCGGGGTCGACGAGGACGACGTAGAGGGAGCTCAGGGACTCGGTGGCTCGACGAACGGTGGTCGGGGCCACGCCTACGGCGAGGCTTCGGCGGCGATCTCGCTCGGGCGAGGGGGGGCAGAGAGAGAGAGAGAGCGGCCGAGATGGAGAGGGGAGTGGGTGGAGGTAGGTGGGGAGGAGGCCGAGGCGTCGAGGGGAGGGGTCGGCCTTATCCTCTCCGGGTAGTCGCCGTCGAGGCGGTCCGGCGGGGCTCGCCCCTGTTGCGACCCCGGTCGGGGAACAGGGGGGAAGACGACCCGGGGAGGGGCTGGGCTGGACCAGCTGGAGTGGGCCGAGGCTCGGGCCAGGCACTGTGCACTTGGCCCAGTGCACAGTGGCATGTGCTTTTACACTTTTGTTTTGTTTTCTATTTTTATTTTTTTATTTTCTTTTCTGTTTTATTTATTTTAGTTAGCAAAACAGTTTTACAAAAATACAACCCCTACGCCTAAATTAGCATAATAACATAGGCCACCTACTCCAAAAAGTTTGGTGATTATATAAACTAGATTAACATTTGTTTAGTATTTAAAAGTATTTAAATAATTGTTTTGCTGCTGTTTTTACTTACTATAGTGCAGTTAAATACTTTACAAAAGTGTGGTTTCTTCACTAATATTTAATATGGACTATTTGGCTCACTCCGAAAATTTTAGTTTTAATATTTGTAAACTTTTATTATTTGCTTTTATTTAAATTTTGAATTTGTTTCGGTTCTGAACTATCGAGAATTTATCAACAGTAAACGGGTGACATGGCATCGTTAACGTGGGATTACTGTAGCTTAATTATCCGGGCGTCACACTCTTGCTTGTCCGCTTGCTTTTAGCGGCAAATGGGAGAGCAACTAACTGGAGATTACCCTTAGAGCACGTCAAGTGATGTGTTCAGACACTGTCCCATGTCGCTTGTTGGGCTCTCTCTACGGATTTATTTTTTTCAATTATTTTTACGCGTTTTTTGGGTTTAGATGAACATTTTAGGGGGGGGGGGGTTCAGTTTTCGTCAAGTTTTCCCTAGGTCCTGGAGAGACAAAATCGTGAAATTTTTTTGTGTGAAAAAATTGTACTTCCACGAGAAGCATTGGTTTTATTTTTCATGGAGACACAAATTTGCTTCCGTGAGATGTATAGTTATATCTCTCTAAAAGAAAAAACAATCATAAGTTTTTTTGTTATTTTTTTGCTTTCACGAGAAGCACAGATTTTCTTATCATGGAGCACAAATTTGGTTCCACGAGAAGCATAGTTGTGTCTTTAAGGGATGCACAGTTGTGCTTCTCGTGGAAGAGATGCACATATTTGTTTTCACGAGAAGCACAACTATTCCTCTCGAAAAAGGAGAAAATTATGAATTTTCTTTTTTGCACGTTTTTTTTTTGCTTCTATAAGAAGCACAATTGTGCCTCTTGAAAAGGACAAAAATTCATGAACTTTTTGTTCCGCATGAATTTTTCTGCTTCTATGAGAAGCATAGACACGGTTTTGCTTCCACGAGAACCATAACTATTCCTCTCGGAAAGTGAAAAAGTGAAAAAACAATCATGCTTCTGGCTCCAGGTTTTTTCTTCCAGCTTTTTCCAGACTTTTCATAAAAAAAGTTCACCAAAACCTATTAACATGAGATATTCTTTTGAAGATCTTGACACAAGAAATCCAAGGTGAAAACGGACTGGGATTTAGACGCAAGGTTCGAGATATAGAACGTTTTGAATAAACGAATCTACGAAAAAAAACTCACAGAATGCAATAAATGACGCATATGCAGTACGCCACTTGTTAGCGCATGAGAAGGTGGGAGTGACATTTGCAAGTGGTAGCCCTTAACTAGTGTTTTGGTGAAAATGGGCGCGACTATACGACACTTATAGCGAGACGTATCCAGCCGTCGCATACAGCCTCGCTTGATCGCTTGCGTGGGTGGACCGGCCCATTAGTGCGATATGGTTGCTCGCTCACGTCCACCTCCTGATCGATAACTTAGTACTTACTTTCAGAAAACAAGAAAACGGCTTATGTCTCAACAAAGAAAGCTGTGAAAATGATCATCGTCAAGGCAAATACCAACACAATACAAACATAATCATATCTGCAGACAGTTGATGAAGAACATGATAAAACACGCTATCCGGCCGCCACAAGAGGGTTCTTGTGGCGGCCGGATAGCGTGTTTTATCATGTTCGCCCGGCCTCGGACCATTGCGGCTGGCCCGAACGCAGTAGGGATATGTCGTTCTCCAAAAACTCTAAGAGTTGTCCGAACTTTGACCCTTGCGGCTAGCTAAATAGCGTGTTTTGCCATGTCTGCCCGGCCTTGCACCGTTGCGGCTAAACCGAACAGTAGAGAGCGGTCGTTCTCCAAAAAAATCTGAGAGATGCCCAGACTTCGACCCTTGCGGCTGGCCGAATAGCGTGTTTTGTCATGTTTTCCCAACCTTGGACTGTTGCGGCTCGAACATAGTAGGGAGATATTGTTCTCCAAAAAAAATTGAGCACTGCCCGAACTTTGACCCTTGCGGTTAGCCGGATAGCGTGTTTTGCCATTCCTGGCCCCTCGGTTGTTTGGTTGGTTCATCTGGTTTCCTTTTACTCATGGCATCCCAGGTGGGGATTGCCCGTTTGATGGTTCACATCATTTGCATGGAGAGTTGTGGTCGAGTTTTCTATGAATCTAGTCGCAACACGAAAAGATAAAGCTTAAGAGTCAATTTACTTTCTCAATCACCCTTTGGGGATGATTTCATAGGAGGAAAGTCTGCTAAACGTGTCGTCCATGGCTTGCTTAACTTCCCGATCATGGTCGGTTTCCGCTTACAAGGAAAATACAAGTGTGATACAAATGTAACCTAATTTCTAAGTTGTTGTTTTCCGTCGCAATTATGACATGAGCTAAGGCCAGGTCATAAAAAAACTCTCAAAGGCCATTCACCTGCTGTTGGAGATATAACTATTGAGCATAAACCGCCCAGGAGGGGCCGGGTTATACTCATAGTAAGTTATTCATATTGAAGCCCACGAAGACAAGGTGTATGGCGCTTTATGGAGGAGATCTAACAAGAAGGCCCAAGGCCCAAAGGCGGGTTAAGGCCTGTAGATGTAAACCGCCATATGATGTATGACTTGTGTTGTAGATAGGAAAGGGTAGAAACCGAGCCGGACATGTTTTATGAACCGGTCGGGATTCTGTAAACCGTCGGGCGTCAACCTGTGTATATAAAGGGACGACCCGGCGACGGTTTAGGGACAAGAAACAACAGATCGAGGCCAGGCAAAGCGTATTCGCTCCCCGGTCATCGAAACCCTAGCAATTCCACCTCAACTGGATTAGGCTTTTACCTTCACCGCAAGGGGCCGAACCAGTATAAACTCCTTGCGTCCTTTGTCCCGCTTTAACCCCTTTAAGCTAACTACGTTGCGATGGCTCCACGACTAACTCCTCACACTAGGACATCTGTCGTGACAAAACCACGACAGTTGGCGCCCACCGTGGGGCTATCACACGATGGTTTCAAGTTCTTAGAGGGAAGCTTTGAAGGGCTCAAGGGATACGCTGTGGGCCGGATGACCAAGTGTTGTCGCGGCAAGCTCTACATCGACGATGCAGGCTAGGGTCCTGAGGCCGGCTCAATTGAGTACGGGTACCGGGTCCCCTTCGGCGGTATTCATGTCTTCATTGGCAAGATCGGCGAACCGGGCCCTAAGCCGGACATCTGCACCGACATCGTCGAAACGGCTCAGCGTGCGAGATCCGCCCGGGTTCAGCCTGCCATGAAGCGTGCTTTCGTGGGAGTCATCCACCGAGCGGAATCTGAGGATAGATCGGCATCTGGTGATGAAACCGTCGTTTATTCTGATGACGAGTCATCTACCGTAGAGACCGAGTCATTGTACCAACTGCAAGACGGCCGACTTGGGGGCTGTTCCGATGGCGACAGTATTCCGGACCCCTTTGATCCGCCGAGCCGGGTTGCGATCTTCATGGCCAGTACACAGCCTGCGCAGCACTCTTCGACTGCAGCGGCGATGATCTCCGGTTCAGCAGCGGTGACAGCAGCCGGGGCAGGAGGCCCTGCGCGACCGCCGGCTCAGGTTTTGTCCGACTTATTCGACACTTTGGCAACGCTACTGGCGGCAGAAGTTAACCCGGCGAATCAGGATGAGCATAACGCGGAAGTTGCGAAAGTGAAGGATCAGATAGCTCAAGCCAAGGCAGACCTGGCAGCTGAGGACACCAGGATGGCTGCAGAGCGGGCCGAGTTGGGTGCACAAGCTTACCGGCTTATGTTGGATCAAAACGCGTCAAATGATGTCATGAGGAGAAGGTATCGGTCTCACCTGCCTCCGGTTTATGAGGCAAGGAATCTCTTTAACACACCAGGAGCAGGAACCAGTAACCAGCCAGTAGTAAACTGGATGGAAGCACCTGGAACGGGGGCGCCCGGTTCAGCCGCGCACGACGGATCCGCCTCGTCAGAACAATGTCCCATCACCGCGCATATCAATGCCTCTGAGTCATTACTCTAACCCTTTGGATAACATAGTCGTCGTCGCTTCACGATTGGCGGCTCTCCCAGTCGAAGGCGAGTCCCCGGTAGCGGTTGAGACGCGATGGGCTAGAGAGCTCCTTCAGACAGCCTTGAGTCAGCAGCAGGCTTATTCGTACAGCCGCGAGAGGATTCATTCCACCCCCCGCCCAAGCCGGAGTTACAGCGGGCATATTGATGAACCGGCTGTGTCAAGCAGTGCGCGGAACCGTAACCCGCCTCGAGGGCATAACCCGGCGGGCGGTGGGGCTAACGCTCAAGACGTGGTGGATCACGGTAGGGCACGTCGAGAAGCCGAGCTAGCGGCACAGTACGCGGCCCGTCAGATTACTCCGGTTCGTCCAACGACTTCAGTGGAACCAGGTGTTGCTTTCAGTTCTTTGGGGGTACCGTGTCTCACCCCGGCTCTACGTAATGTGCGGCTACCCAAGGATTTCAAAGGTCCTCGTAAAGTGCCCAATTACACTGCCAACTTACCCCTCGAATCATGGATTGAGAGTTATGAGATGGCGATGGAAATGCTAGATGTTGATGATGCGGCATGTGCTAAATACTTCACCATGATGTTGGAAGGAACAACTCGTACTTGGCTAAAAAGTTTGCCAGCTAACTCCATTGGGTCATGGGCCGAGTTAAAGGCCCGGTTTATCCAGAATTTCAAGGACACGTGCAAGCAGCCCATGTCAATTGTGGACTTAGCTGCTTGTGTCCAAGAAGAAGGTGAATCGACAACTCATTGGGTGCGTCGAGTCTCAACAATCCTGCATTCATCGGACCGCATCAACACCGATACATCAGCCTTAACGTTGGAAGGCAATTGCCGGTTCACGCCTCTGAAGCTGAAGTTAGGACGGCTCAAACTTCACTGCAATGACATGGGGACGCTTATGGCAGCTCTGGTTAAGTACGCTGACTCTGATAGTACCAAGGACCCCGAGTCTACCCACCCAGGTTCAAGGCATGGTACTTGCAATTTGGGGTTGTTGCACCAATTATACTGTAGGGGGTTCCCTTATAGTCTTTCTGTCAAAAAAAAGGACCCCGAGTCTGATGATGAAAAGCCGGGAAAGGGAAAGAAGAGCAGCAGCACCAGAGGGCAGCAGCATAACCCGGTGGGCCATGGAAACAACGGTAAGCGCAAAGCGGATAATAGTTCGGATTTTGTGGCTAACACCAACACACAGAACAATGGTCAGCGTCGTAAGGGTAAACCGCCCCCGCGGAGTGGAGGATCAGGTATCAATCTTGAGCACATGTTAAACCAGCCTTGTCCAAGACAGGGGACGCGAGAAAGGCCAGCTACGCACCTTTGGAAGGATTGCTTTATCATGAGGGAGTTTAAAAACTCAAATCTTTTCCAAGATGGTCATGGACCGGGTGGCGGTTCAAGACCCGGTTCTCATGGGCCGGGTTACGGTGGAGGCGGTTCTGGCTCAGGACTTCAAGGCAATCACGGCAACCAAGGTGGTTATAATCAGCAGCATCATCAGGGGAGTCAACAGTAGCAACAGTCAGGTTATCAGAGCAACCCGAAGCAGTTGAATAGTGGGCAGTATCATGTCTTCACCACTAGCCTATGCAAGCGTGACCAGAAGCTTCATAAGAGAGCAGTGAACTCCGTTGAACCGACAATTCCCCGTTATTTGCGCTGGTCTGAGCAGCCCATCGTATGGAGTCGGGAAGATAACCCGCCCCGGGTTGACAATCCGGGTCACCTGGCACTGGTGGTGGCGCCTCAGGTTGGAGGGTATAAGTTCACCAAGGTACTCATGGACGGGGGGAGCAGCATCAACATTCTCTATTATGAAACCTTCCATCGCATGGGGTTAATAGATAAAAGTCTTAAACCGTCGAGCACTGTTTTTCATGGTGTGGTGCCTGGTAAGTCGGCGTATCCGGTCGGTAAGATAGCCCTAAGGTTGCTTTTGGAGATGATCATGACTCTAGATCAGAGACATTGACCTTTGAAGTGGTGAAAATCAAGAGCCCTTATCATGCCCTGTTCGGACGGCCGGCTTATGCTAAGTTCATGGCAAGGCCCTGTTATGTTTATCTGCAGCTCAAGATGCCGGGTCATAAGGGGACCATCACGGTACATGGGAGCCGTAAGATAGCTTTGGAATGTGAAGAAGGTGATGCGGCTTACGCAGAGTCGGTTTGTGCAACAGAGGAGTTAAAATTTTATAAGGACAATGTTGATCCGGCAGATATGACTTCTTTGAAAAAGCCAACTACGGAGCATGATCCGGCATTGAAGTTTAAATTGGCTGATGAGACTAAGTTCGTGGATTTTGTTCCCGGCGATTCATCCAAGCAGTTTAGCATCAACGCTAATCTGGATCCGAAATAGGAAAGCGCGCTCATCGAGTTCATCCATGAGAACCGGGACATCTTCGCATGGAAACCTTCTGACATGCCAGGTGTACCGAGGGAACTCACTGAGCACACTCTTAATATCGATCCCAAGTTTAAATCGGTCAAGCAGTTTCTCCGCCGCTTCAATGAAGAAAGGCGCAAGGCCATTGGTGAGGAGGTAGCCCGGCTCTTGGCAGCGGGGTTTATTGTGGAGGTTTTTCACCCTGAGTGGTTAGCTAACCCGGTGCTAGTACTTAAGAAGAATGGCACTTGGCGTATGTGTGTGTGGACTACACAGATTTGAACAAGGCTTGTCCAGCTGATCCCTTTGCTCTCCCTCGTATTGATCAAATCATTGATGCTACGGCGGGTTGTGAGCATTTGAGTTTTCTGGATGCGTACTCTGGTTATCATCAGATCAAGATGGCAGTTAAGGACCAGGAGAAGACGGCTTTCATAACTCTGTTTGGAGCCTTCTGCTGTGTGTCTATCCCTTTTGGGCTCAAGAGTGCCCAGGCGACTTATCAGCGATGTGTGCAAAATTGCCTTCACAGTCAGATTGGGCGCAATGTTCATGCTTATGTAGATGACACTGTGGTGAAGTCAAGAAAGAAGGAGACCCTGATTGATGACTTGAAGGAGACATTTGACAATCTCCGGGTCTACAAGATGATGCTTAACCCGGCAAAATATGTCTTTGGCGTACCAGCAGGTAAGATTTTGGGTTTTTGGTGTCTAACAGGGGCATTGAAGCTAATCCGGAGAAGATCAAAGCCATTACTTCCCTGGCTAAACCGGCGTGTGTTAATGACGTTCAGCGTTTGGCAGGCCGGAATGCAGCTTTGAGCCGGTTTATAAGCCGTCTTGGAGAAAAAGCCATCCCTCTGCATCAGATGATGAAGAAGTCAGATGATTTCGTTTGGAGTGATGCTGCTAATGAGGCGTTTGAGGATTTGAAGAGACAGCTGGCTGAGCCGCCCGTTCTTGCTGCTCCTATTGATAAAGAGCCCTTGTTGTTATATGTCGCTGCTAATGCCCGGGCTGTCAGCGTAGCCATTGTGGTGGAACGGAAGGAGACAGGCAAAGAATACCCGGTTCAGAGACCGGTTTACTACGTTAGTGAGGTGCTTATCGAGTCTAAGCAAAGGTATCCGCATTGGCAGAAGCTGGTATACGGGGTATTCATGGCCAGCAGAAAGCTCAAGCAGTACTTTCAAGGACATCCTATTATAGTGATCAGCTCTGCTCCTTTGGGAGATATCATCCAAAATAAAGAGGCCACAGGACGAGTTGCCAAGTGGGCCATTGAGCTTGGCCCCCATGGTCTGAAGTATGTGCCTCGCACGGCCATCAAGTCACAAGCACTCGTGGATTTTATCAATGACTGGACAGAGTTGCAGGCCCCTGAAGATAAACCGGATAACACGTACTGGACGATTCATTTTGACGGGTCCAGGCAACTGGAAGGCTCGGGGGCTGGAGTCGTGCTTGCTTCCCCTCAAGGTGATAAATTTTGTTACGTTCTCCGGTTGATGTTTCCTTGTACTAACAATGCAGCTGAGTATGAGGCCTTACTTCACGGTCTTCGGATGGCTAAGGAGATGAACTTAAGCCGGGTAAGATGCTTTGGCAACTCCGATTTAGTAGCTCAACAAGTCTCTGGTATGTGGGATTCTAAGGATCCACTCATGGTGGCTTATCGACGAGAAGTGGATGTTATTGCTGGTTACTTTAAAGGTTATCAAGTTGAGCATATTGATCGGAGGAAAAATGAAGCGGCTGATGCCTTAAGCCGGTTGGGTTCACAACGTAAACCGGTGCCGCCTAATGTCTTTCTTGATGTCTTGCATAACCCTTCAGTTAAGTTACTTACGGAAGAGGATTTGGCTATTCCTCACCCGGAAGCTCAGTTGGTGGCGGCGGTTCATGCCATTCCTAATTGGACGGTCCCTTATTTGGATTATATGACCCGGGGCGAGTTACCGGAGGATGAAACTTTGGCCAGCCAGATAATCCGGCGATCCAAGTCAATGACCATTGTCAACGGAGAATTGCATCATTGCAACGTAACAGGGGCGTTTCAGCGTTGCGTATCTCCTGAAGAAGGCAGTGAGATTTTGCGTGAGATCCACGAAGGAGATTGTGGTCACCACGCCGGTTCAAAGTCCCTGGTAGCTAAGGCTTTTCGTCACGGCTTCTATTGGCTGACGGCTCATGCTGATGCTGAAGACTTGGTGAAAAAGTGTGATGGTTGTCAGAAGTTTTCACGTCGAGCTCATGTTCCGGCTCAGGAATTGAGGATGGTTCCAATCACTTGGCCGTTTGCAACTTGGGGGCTAGATATGGTTGGACCCTTTAAGAGGTCCAAGGATAAGAAGACCCACCTTCTGGTGGCGGTTGATAAGTTCACTAAGTGGGTGGAGGCAGAGCCTGTCAGTAAGTGTGATGCAGCCACGGCGGTTCAATTCATCAAGAAGGTGATTTTCCGGTTAGGTTTTCCACACAACATCATAACTGATAATGGCACTAATCTGTCCAAGGGTGCTATGAAAGAATTTTGTCAATGTGAGCACATCCGGCTTGACGTATCATCAGTGGCTCACCCCCAATCTAACGGTCAAGCGGAAAGAGCCAATCAAGAGATCCTGAGAGGCAACCCCGGCTTATGGTTCCTTTACAGAGGACGCCGGGTTGTTGGGTGGCGGAGTTACCTTCTGCGTTATGGAGTATCAATACCACACCTAACAGGTCTATGGGTTACACACCTTTTTCATGGTTTACGGAGCAGAGGCGGTTCTCCCTAGTGACATCCGTCATGACTCGCCCCGTGTGGCGGCTTATGTTGAAGCTGACATAGAGAAAGCACGTCAGGAAGCACTTGAACTGTTAGATGAGGAGCGTGATATTGCAGCGGCTCGTTCGGCGATTTACCAGCAAGACCTGCGTCGTTATCACAGCCGCCGGGTTAAAACTAGAACTTTTCAAGAAGGCGATCTGGTGCTCCGGCTCATCCAGGATCAGACTGATATGCACAAGTTATCCCCGCCTTGGGAAGGACCCTTCGTGGTCAGCAAGAATCTGCACAACGGGTCATACTACCTTATCAATGTTCGAGAGCACAAAGACTCACGTAAATCGGAGGAGGAGACCCACCGGCCGTGGAATATCGCTCATCTTCGGCTTTAATACACCTGAGCCATAGGCTCCTCTTATGTACATATTCTTGACAATGTATATATTATGATGATCAATATAATAAAACGGCATCCCTGCTAAAGCGGGGCCTCTGTCGTTCTTCCTTAAAAAAATTGGTTACATGGGGGCTTCTGTTTATAAAACGGAGTTCTGATTACCCATTGATCCGGCTTATAAGTGTGGCACCCCGGCTCAGAGAAAACCGGAATGCCCCGTATTCCAGCCCAGAGATCGAGGAGAAGTCTTCTGGAATATGGCACTGCTTAGCATAGAACAAACCAACTCTCTATTATTACACGAATATGAATACAAGGGTTCCGATATTACATTGAATAACATCGGCACGGCGACACTACGCCAACCACGGTTGCTCTATACAAGCAGCATAACGACTCGAAGCAGCGGAACAACTACTGGCAGCGGAACAACGAACGGCGATGATGGACTCCAATCCGCAGGGACTCTGGCTGGAACGCTTATCCTAGATCGCGCACACAGGAACCACACCAAACAAGCAAGCAATCCAGGCACAACCTGCAAACTGGCATGACATGCCAGGTCAGTACATTGAATGTACTTGCAAGCTCACAATAACCAAAAGCATTCAAGACAAACAACAGCATGGCAATTACAGGTTAAGCAGGAATTATCATGAGATCATCAGGATAACATGGCATGAACAACATGAACTTAATACTGCTAGAACAAGATGAGCATATAAATCTGACGATACTAGCATGCAACATGATGACAATATAGGCACTATTTATTCTACTCGGGTTACTTCGTAACCATCACATGCATCACTTACCATCCTCGGACATCACACGATCATCTTAGGATCAAATCAAGCTTGGTATAAACAATACCGCAGTAATCATTAAATGACCACAAGGAGCTTGATCTTTACCCACGATTCTCGCACAACATCACGAATATCCAACAACTCGGTATCCTCGATACCACGGTGATCTTTCCGGCGATCACAACCATGACCAACACTTGGTCTCCAACGGTGATCTTTCCGGCGATCACAACCAACTTATCTCATCATCGAACCGGGGTTGTTATTAAGCACATTATTATTATTACTGTTGACTCATAGTGTGACCGACACGAACTGGGCCCTTATCCGTGGGCGCGGCTATCGATAGATTTAATATACACTTTGCAGAGGTTAGTACACTGTACCCACACTACGGAACCCATGGCCTCACACTCTGTAACACCCCGGTGTAATCATGCTACAGTAATCCCTGAGATCAAGCTAATCATTTTGCTATAACAGTGCTTAGTCACTTTAATCAATATTCCATTTCAAATTCCAGTTGAATTCAATTTCAATTTCCGAGTGAAATTCAAAATTGCTCAAACATGAAAACTAAAATGTTCATCATGTGCCAAATAATCCAAAACTAATATTGGTGGTGAACCAACATTTTTGCAAAGGGTTTGAGTGGCCTAAACTACTTAAAACAGTGACCTAAGCAATAAATTAAATGCCTTTTTAATTTATAAAATTGGCAAACTATTTCAAAAGTCTCACAATATTTTTGTGGTAGTGCACTTTAATTCTTTGAAATTGTTTTGGCCAGTGGCATAATTTTGCAAAGTCATTGTTGGCTAAAAAGAAAATGCAAAAGCTGCTGAAAATAAAAAGAAAAACTAAAAGAAAAGGAAAAGGGTGAGAGAGAGAGCAACCCCCCTCCCTGGACTACACCCACCTGGGCCGGCCCACTCCAGCTGGCCAGCCCACTCCCCCTCCCCGGTCGTCTCCCCCCTCGCACTGTTCCATGACCCGAGTCACTACAGACGCCGTCCCCGCCGGACCCGCCTCGCCGGCGACGCCTGGGCGAGGGGATAAGGCCTGCGCCTCCTCGCCTCCTCGATCCCCGCCTCCACTTGCACCACCCCACTCCCCCTGGTGTCCTCATCCATTTCTCCCCCTCTCCCTCTCGCGGATTTGGAGAAGGGCCGACGACACCGTCGCCTAGTCCTCGCCATAGGCGCGGCCGCCGGCCACCCCGCGCCGTTTGCGCATGTCCAGTAGCGCTGGCGCCTTCACCTACGTCGCCTACGCCCTTGGATCGGAGCGGGGGAGCTCCACTGTCGCCGCACACATCGTCTTCTTCCTCGACGGCCGCCGGCGATCCCCTTCCTCTCTAGCGAGCTCTGCTGCTCCTAAGCCACCAAGGGTCTTTCTTGACCGCTCGGTGAGCTCCACTCCGTCCTCTCCCCTCTCCTTACTCGCCTCACTGCGCCCCTAGCCGTAGCTACCGTCCTGGCGTAGCGCGCCTCCGCCGCCGTACTCGTCGCCGTGTCCACACTCTCCGTCCAGCTCGGATGAGCACGGCATCGTGCTCAGCACGCTCCCAGCAGTCCAACGCCACCTCCCACGGTCCTTGCTGTGCCCTGCAGCGACGAGCGCGAGCACGCCCGAAAGCCACCGTCGCCAAGCTCGACGCCGGCTCCTTTTCCGGCCTCCCCGGCGTAGTCTAGCAGCACCACTCGACGCGGCTCCCTCCTAACTTTCGAACGCAAGTCGTGGCACGCGAAATGGTGAACCGTAGGCGATTTCCGACCTCGTCGGCGTTTGGCCACCGCGCACGAGCTCGCCGGAGCCACTCCGGTAGCTCCGCTGAGCTGGTGCCGTGTGGGCCACCCCCCGGGCCACCACCTAGATCACTGACCCGTGGGCCCCAGGGGCCCGGCCGGCCTGTTGACCGGTCAGCTCTGCTGACTGGACCGGCCCATGTAATTGACAGATGGGGCCCACACCCCCTAATTAACGAAGTTAATTAAGCTAATTTAATTAACCTAATTAGACACTGATAGGTGGGGCCCTTCTAATTAATTAACTTAGTTAGTTTAGGTTAACCTTTGTTAGCCCTACTGTCTATGTCAGGTGGGACCCACTGGTCAGTTTGACCAGTCAGTGGGTCTGTTGACTTGCTGATGTCATGCTGACACTCTGCTGATGTCATATTTTCCTTTTCTGTTATTTTAAATAAATTCAGAATATGGTTTAATCTTTGAAAATTCATAGAAAATAAACCGTAACTTGGATGAAAATGTTTTCTATATGAAAGTTGCTCAGAAAAATCCAACGAATCCGAATACGCAGTCCATTCATCAGTCAGATGCCTCTAACTATCTGAACATGGAACATTCCCCCTCCAGTCATCTGTCTGACACAGGTCTGGAACCGGGAAAACATTCCCGGTTGAATTCCCCCTTCACCTATATCGTGTAGCCTTACGTTAGGTCACACCCGGCACCGTATATTGCCATGTTATGCTTTGTGATGCTCTGTCTGCTTTATACCCCCTCTTCTCTCCGGTAGACCCCGAGACTGATGCCGCCCCTGTGATCGACTACGTCGACGATGACCCCTCCTTGCCAGAGCAACCAGGCAAGCCCCCCCTTTGATCATCTCGATATCGCCCATTTCATTCTCTCATGCTTGCATTAGATTTTGCTACTGTTATTGATTGCTCCTATTCTGATGCATAGCCTGCTTTTGTATCTGCTGTTGTACCTTACCTGCTTATCCTAAACTGCTTAGTATAGGTTGGTTAGTGATCCATCAGTGACCCCCACCTTGTCCTTGTTGCCCCTGCTTCATCATTGAAGACCCGATCAACGGGATCAAAGACCAGGCCCCGGCACCGCACATCACTTTCCCCTTAGTTGCTCGACACTACTGGGTTACTATCGAGTGCCGAGGGTGAGACCTCTACAGCACTTCTGATGTTAACCCTGTAGTGTAGCTATTCGGTCGTGGTCATCGAGGGTGATTCCGCCTTAACCACTTCCGATACGACTCTGTCGTGCAACCCCTCAAGTGTGAACCTCGGGGGTGGTTCCTCTTACGTTCACCTTGATGATTGCATCGAGTGGAATCCACCGGGGGTGATTCCTCGGGTTTTCCCCTTGATGTTTGGACACACAGTTACTATGGTTACTATGACTTTACACTGAACCATGTTACTAAAGACGGGTCGGCCCTGAGGGGTACCCGCGCGAGCTTAATTGCGAGTGATGTGGAGACGGGTTGACCTGGAGGGTGCCCGCGAGATAATTACGAGGCGTGGCCGGGCATTCTTAGCCCTTGCCGCAAGTCCTCGAGACGGGGCGACGGGGTCACATCTTTCGTGAGTCTCTGCTTGTTACCACGCGTTCCAAATCCACTACGATTTGGATATTTGATCCGAGGGGCCTCTGGCCTGATAGCACTAACCATCACATGGGCATAGGTTTAGTCCGGCGTGCTTGACCTCTCTATTAAGCCTAGGTCGGGTTGCGGCGTATAGTTTGGCCGAGGCCGGGCATGACCCAGGAAAGTGTGTCCGGCCGGAGTTAATCGAGCGTGGTGGGTAAGTTGGTGCACCCCTGCAGGGAAGAAAACATCTATCGATAGCCTGTCCTACGGTAACGGACACTTGGAGTTGTATCCCGATCGATACAACTAGAACTGGATATTTGTGATGAGAATTGGATAGTATGGCTCTGGGATTGCTTTCTCGCAGGGAGTCGAGAAAGGATCTCTGGCCGAGGTTGATAACACTTCTACTACTTTACTTTATGCTACTCTACTCCCTCCTGTTGCCGCAAGATGGTGGTTTCCAGAAGATGCTAGTCTTTGATACGCTAGGCCTTCCCCTTCTCTTCTGGCATTCTGCAGTCCAGTCCACAGATACATCCCATTTCATTGATACCGATGCATATGTAGTGTAGATCCTTGCTTGCGAGTACTTTGGATGAGTACTCACGGTTGCTTTGCTCCCCCTTTTCCCCCTTTCTTCTTCTTTCCGGTTGATGCAACCAGATGGTAGAGCCCAGGGTCCAGACGCCACCTTCAAAGACGACCGCTACTACCCTGAGGGTGCCTACCACTACATGGGAGGCCGCCGACGACCAGGAATAGTTAGGAGGCTCCCAGGCAGGAGGCCTTGCCTTTTCGATCGTTGTTGCTTTTGTGCTAGCCTTCTTAAGGCAAACTTGTCTAACTCATGTCTGTACTCAGATATTGTTGCTTCTGCTGACTCTTGTGTTTTCGAGCTTATGTATTCGAGCCCTCGAGGCCCCTGGCTTGTAATATAAAGCTTGTATTATTTTAATTTGTGTCTAGAGTTGTGTTGTGATATCTTCCCGTGAGTCCTTGATCTTGATCGTACACATTTGCGTGTATGATTAGTGTACGATTGAATCGAGGGCGTCATAAGTTGGTATCAGAGCCGACTGCCTGTAGGTAGCCCCCTTTCCAACTCCTTGGCCGAAGTTGAGTCTAGTCACTGATTTTTTTACTAACATTGGTTCTGTGGCTTACGGGCCCACGTCGCCATTGGGTGGTATTAGGATCTTTTACTCCACATCTATACTCTGGGACTCTGATCTCTCTTCCATTCGGGTTAAACGAATTTACTAACTCTAACATTAGGATCCCGTGACCACATTCACCCCAAAGTTGGATAAGCCATAGCTATTCCTTAGAATAGTATTTTGAGTAGTGCACACACTGTCGTGTTGACTACTAAGTGATATCCATCGTACCTCTTTCTTTATGCATGTTTCATCATGAATGATCCTTGTCTTTGCAAATGCTCAATGCTGAACTACCCCCCTGTTACTTGTTAGCAGGATGGTTAGACCCGCTGGTCGTGGTCGTGGTGCCAACGATCCACCACCGCCCGAATTCTTTGCCGAAATGATGCAACAATTTGAGCTGAACCGCCAGTTCATGGAAGGAATGATGGCTCAGTTTCCTCGTCCGAATATGAATCAACAGCCAACCCAGTAACTCTGCAGGACTTCATGCGCCTCAACCCAACTATCTACCGCAGCTCAACTCAACCCCTTGATGCTGATGACTGGCTCCGCGACATCACATATGAAATGGAGTCTGCTAGTGTTGCCCCTGCCAGCTATGTCACCTTCGCATCCTTCTTCCTCAAGGGTCCTGCTGCTCAATGGTGGGACAGCCACAGGCATACCCTACCTGCTGGAACGGTCATCACTTGGCCGGATTTCCAAGCTGCCTTTCGTGCCCGCTTCATTTCTCAGGGAATCATGGACAGGACGAAGCGAGATTTCCGTAACCTCACCCAAGGCAATAAGTCTGTAGATGCTTATCAGCGGGAATTTCTTGACTCGTCACGTTATGCTGAAGAAGACATTGCAACTGATGCTCATAAGCAAGAGAAGTTTCGGGACGGACTTCACCCTGATATCAAGCTAGCACTGCTCGCTCATGACTTTGTCGACTTCGCCACCTTGGTGAACAAGGCCATTCATGTCGAAACTGGTCTGCAGGAACATCAGGGATCCCTCAGGCGCAGCCGTGACGCTGGCTCATCTTCGGGCCCGTCAGCGCAGAAGCGTCGGATATGGATCCCCACAACATGAATCGTCCAACTGCACCTGCACCAAGACAGTCCTATGCTGCACCTCGTCTGCCTCCTCCACCGCAGAGGCAGCCTCTTCGAGATGTACCATCCCAAGCTCCCACTCTCGATCCCAATGATGGTCTGTGCTTCAGATGTGGCCGCCCGGGCCACCTTGCTAAAGAGTGCAATCAGAAAAAGAGCCAGCTGGCTCTGCCTTCTACTGGCCGTAACAATCAGCCCCATAACAACAATGCCAGACCTTATGGTTGTGGTCAGGCTAATCGTGTTGATCTGAATGAAGCTCAAGACCAGCCTGCCACTGTGATGGGTACTCTTCTTGTTAATTCAGTACCGGCTTCTGTTTTATTCGATTCAGGAGCATCGCATTCATTCATGTCAGAAAATTTTGCATACGCACACGACATTCGATGCGAGCCCATGAACACTCCGATAGTGGTACGCACCCCTGCGGGTCAGTGTCGAACTACCATGATTGGTCGCGACGTCCCCGTTGAAATTGAAGGGTTGGAATTCCTTGTTTCTCCCATTATTCTGGATTCTTCCAATATTGACCTCATTCTGGGAATGGAATGGTTGAAAGCGCATACTGCCTCTATCGTTTGCGCCACCAAGGTCGTTCACCTCCTGCATCCTTCCGATGAGATAGTAACCTACCATGCTCAGCTTGTTCAAAACGCTGAAGCACGACTTTATGCTTTGAATGCGTTGAACGCAGCACCTCTTGAGGGAATTGAAAAGATTCCAGTCGTTCGCGACTTCCAAGACGTATTTCCAGAAGAACTTCCAGGAATACCCCCTGCCCGGGCTGTCGAGTTTGTCATCGACTTGAAAGCAGGCACCGTTCCTATTGCCAAACGACCCTACAAGATGCCACCTCATGAACTCCTTGAACTTAAGGAGGAAATAAACAAATCTCTTTGCAAGGGTTTCATCCGTCCAAGTTCCTCTGCTTGGGGAGCACCTTCTCTCTTCGTCAAGAAGAAGGACGGAATGAACCGTTTGGTCCAAGACTACCGTCCTATCAACCAAGCTACAATTCAGAACAAATATCCCCTTCCTCGGATCAATGATCTGTATGATCAACTGGCTGGTTCATCGATATTCTCTAAACTCGACTTGAGGTTGGGTTACCACCAGATCCGTGTTCGTGAAGAGGATATTCCAAAGACCGCATTCGTCACTTGTTATGGTTCTTATGAGTACACTGTCATGTCTTTCGGCTTGACCAATGCGCCAGCCACATTCTCTCGTCTAATGAACTACATATTCATGGATTACCTCGACAAGTTCGTCGTAGTCTATCTGGATGATATCCTGGTATATTCGAAGAACAAAGAAGAACATGCTGAACATCTTCGACTTGTTCTAGAGAAGCTTCGAGAGCATCAACTTTATGCCAAGTATTCCAAGTGTGAATTCTGGTTACCCGAAGTCACCTACCTTGGTCATGTCATCTCCAAGGATGGTATTGCCGTCAACCCAGAGCGCGTTCAGGCTATTCTTGACTGGACCCCTTCGAAGACTGTCAAGCAAGTCAGAAGCTTTCTCGGACTTGCCAGTTATTGCCGCCGTTTCGTCGAGAACTTCTCCAAGATCGCCAAGCCACTGACCAATCTGCTTCACAAGGGCGTTAAGTTTGATTGGACAGACAAATGTCAGGAAAGTTTCCAGGCACTCAAGGACAAGCTGACTTCTGCCCGAGTGCTTGCTCCCCCTGATTCTCGCAAGGACTTCGTCATCTATTGCGACGCTTCACGTCAAGGATTAGGCTGTGTCCTAATGCAAGAGCGCAAAGTAATTGCGTATGCCTCCCGTCAAGTGCGTCCTCATGAAGAGAACTACCCAGTTCATGATCTCGAGCTTGCTGCGGTTATCTTTGCACTGAAGCTATGGCGACAATACCTTCTCGGTAATCGTTGCGAGATCTTCACCGATCATCAGAGTCTGAAGTACCTGTTTACTCAGCCAGATCTGAACCTCCGTCAGCAGCGATGGATGGAAGCTATTGCTGACTACAACTGCGGTATATCCTATACCCCTGGCAAGGCTAATGTAATGGCCGATGCCCTGAGCCGTAAGTCTTATTGCAACAATCACATGGTCTACAAAGCTCAACCCCGCCTTTATGAAGAGCTATGCAAGATGAACCTTCAACTAGTTCCACAGGGTTCTCTGAATAACCTTGTCTTGGAACCAACTCTTCTGAAAGCAATCAAGTCTGCTCAAGCCAAAGATGCACATGTTGATCTGATGAAAAAGGATCTTGCATTAGAGAAATCCAGAGATTTCTCACTTGGTGAAGATGGGACCTTATACTTCAGAGATCGCATTGTAGTACCCCGGTTCGAGCTTATGACCGAGAAGGTGATGAAAGAAGCGCATGACACCCCTCTCTCTATTCATCCGGGAAGTACCAAGATGTATCTAGACATCCGTCAGAAGTACTGGTGGTCTAAGATGAAGCAAGACATTGCTCGATATATTGAAGAATGTGACGTTTGTCGTCGCGTCAAAGCAGAACATTAGAAACCGGCTGGACTTCTACAACCACTTCCGATTCCTGAATGGAAGTGGGATAAGATTCAGATGGACTTCGTCACTGGCCTTCCCAAGTCTCAGAAAGGTAACGATGCTATCTTTGTCGTCATCGACCAATTCTCGAAGGTTGCTCACTTTCTGCCAGTCAAGGAGACAATCACTGCTAGTCAATTAGCAAACTTGTATATCTCCAGAATTGTGTCACTCCACGACATTCCGCAGGAGATCAGTTCAGATCGCGGCAGTATATTCACTTCAAAGTTCTGGGATAGTTTCCAAGAGGCAGTGGGAACTCATATTACCTGGAGCACTGCTTATCATCCCCAATCCCAAGGCCAAGTCGAGCGAGTCAATCAAATTCTTGAAGACATGCTTTGAGCTTGTGTTATTTCTTTCGGCAAGAAGTGGGAAGAATCTCTCCCTTATGCGGAGTTCTCTTATAACAACAGTTATCAAGCCAACTTGAAGATGGCACCCTTCGAAGTGCTTTATGGACGCAAGTGCTGAACCCCTCTGAATTGGTCAGAAACTAGGGAACGGACGCTCATTGGTCCAGACATTATTCAACAAGCTGAAGAGCAGGTTCGCATTGTCCGGGATAATCTCAAGGCGGCCCAGTCCCGCCAAAAGAGCAATTATGATCGTAAACACTGGGGTTCAACTTATCAACCTGGTGAACAAGCTTATTTGCGTGTCACTCCTTTGAGAGGCACTCATCGGTTCGGAGTCAAGGGCAAGCTAGCTCCGTGCTACATTGGTCCTTTCCGCATTCTCTCCCGTCGTGGACTGGTGGCTTATCAATTGGAGTTGCCACCTCAGTTCTCTCACGTTCATGACGTCTTCCATGTGTCGCAACTTCGTCGATGCTTCAAGGATCCAGAACGTGAAGTGGATCCGGAATTGATTGAAGTTCAAGATGATCTCACATACAAAGAGCATCCGATCTGCATTCTTGAAGCAGCTGAACGTCGAACCCGCCAGAAGGTTACCAAGTTCCTCAAGGTGCAATGGTCGAATCATACTAAAGATGAAGCCACTTGGGAACGCGAAGATAACCTCTAGGCTGAATACCCCGACCTGTTCCCTTCTACCTCTTAATTCTCGGGACGAGAATTTCTTTTAGAGGAGGAGAGTTGTAACACCCCGGTGTAATGATGCTACAGTAATCCCTGAGATCAAGCTAATCATTTTGCTATAATAGTGCTTAGTCACTTTAATCAATATTCCATTTCAAATTCCAGTTGAATTCAATTTCAATTTCTGAGTGAAATTCAAAATTGCTCAAACATGAAAACTAAAATGTTCATCATGTGCCAAATAATCCAAAACTAATATTGGTGGTGAACCAACATTTTTGCAAAGGGTTTGAGTGGCCTAAACTACTTAAAACAGTGACCTAAGCAATAAATTAAATGCATTTTTAATTTATAAAATTGGCAAACTATTTCAAAAGTCTCACAATATTTTTGTGGCAGTGCACTTTAATTCTTTGAAATTGTTTTGGCCAGTGGCATAATTTTGCAAAGTCATTATTGGCTAAAAAGAAAATGCAAAAGCTGCTGAAAATAAAAAGAAAAACTAAAAGAAAAGGAAAAGGGTGAGAGAGAGAGCAACCCCCTACCTGGACTACACCCACCTGGGCCGGCCCACTCCAGCTGGCCAGCCCACTCCCCCTCCCCAGTCGTCTCCCCCCTCGCACTGTTCCACGACCCGAGTCGCTATAGGCGCCGTCCCCGCCGGACCCGCCTCGCCGGCGATGCCTGGGCGAGGGGATAAGGCTCGCGCCTCCTCGCCTCCTCGATCCCCGCCTCCACTTGCACCATCCCACTCCCCCTGGTGTCCTCATCCATTTCTCCCCCTCTCCCTCTCCGCGGATTTGGAGAAGGGCCGACGACACCGTCGCCTAGTCCTCGCCATAGGCGCGGCCGCCGGCCACCCCGCGCCGTTTGCGCATGTCCAGTAGCTCCGGCGCCTTCACCTACGTCGCCTACGCCCTTGGATCGGAGCGGGGGAGCTCCACTGTCGCCGCACACATCATCTTCTTCCTCGACGGCCGCCGGCGATCCCCTTCCTCCCCGGTGAGCTCTGCTGCTCCTAAGCCACCAAGGGTCTTTCTTGACCGCTCGGTGAGCTCCACTCCGTCCTCTCCCCTCTCCTTCCTCGCCTCACCGCGCCCCTAGCCGTAGCTACTGTCCTGGCGTAGCGCGCCTCCGCCGCCGTACTCATCGCCGTGTCCACACTCTCCGTCCAGCTCGGATGAGCACGGCATCGTGCTCAGCACGCTCCCAGCAGTCCAATGCCACCTCCCACGGTCCTTGCCGTGCCCTGCAGCGACGAGCACGAGCACACCCGAAAGCCACCGTCGCCAAACTCGACGTTGGCGCCTTTTCCGGCCTCCCCGGCGTAGTCTAGCAGCACCACTCGACGTGGCTCCCTCCTAGCTTTCGAACGCAAGTCGTGGCACGCGAAATGGTGAACCGTAGGCGATTTCCGACCTCGTCGGCGTTCCGCCGCCGCGCACGAGCTCGCCGGAGCCACTCCGGCAGCTCCGCTGAGCTGGCGCCGTGTGGGCCACCCCCGGGCCACCACCTAGGTCACTGACCCATGGGCCCCAAGGGCTCGGCCGGCCTGTTGACCGGTCAGCTCTGCTGACTGGACCGGCCCATGTAACTGACAGATGGGGCCCACACCCCCTAATTAACGAAGTTAATTAAGCTAATTTAATTAACCTAATTAGACACTGACAGGTGGGCCCCTTCTAATTAATTAACTTAGTTAGTTTAGGTTAACCTTTGTTAGCCCTACTGTCTAGGACAGGTGGGACCCACTGGTCAGTTTGACCAGTCAGCGGGTCTGTTGACTTGCTGATGTCATGCTGACACTCTGCTGACGTCATATTTTCCTTTTATGTTATTTTAAATAAATTTAGAATATGGTTTAATCTTTGAAAATTCATAGAAAATAAACCGTAACTCGGATGAAAATGTTTTCTATATGAAAGTTGCTCAGAAAAATCCAACGAATGCGAATACGCGGTCCATTCATCAGTCAGATGCCTCTAACTATCTGAACATGGAACATTCCCCCTCCGGTCATCTGTCTGACATAGGTCCGGAACTGGGAAAACATTCCCGGTTGAATTCCCCCTTCACCTATATCGTGTAGCCTTACCTTAGGTCACACCCGGCACCGTATATTGCCATGTTATGCTTTGTGATGCTCTGTCTGCTTTATACCCCCTCTTCTCTCCGGTAGACCCCGAGACTGATGCCGCCCCTGTGATCGACTACGTCGACGATGACCCCTCCTTGCCAGAGCAACCAGGCAAGCCCCCCCTTTGATCATCTCGATATCGCCCATTCCATTCTCTCATGCTTGCATTAGATTTTGCTACTGTTATTGATTGCTCCTATTCTGATGCATAGCCTGCTTTTGTATCTGCTGTTGTACCTTACCTGCTTATCCTAAACTGCTTAGTATAGGTTGGTTAGTGATCCATCAGTGACCCCCACCTTGTCCTTGTTGCCCCTGCTTCATCATTGAAGACCCGATCAACGGGATCAAAGACCAGGCCCCGGCACCGCACATCACTTTCCCCTTAGTTGCTCGACACTACTGGGTTACTATCGAGTGCCGAGGGTGAGATCTCTACAGCACTTCTGATGTTAACCCTGTAGTGTAGCTATTCGGTCGTGGTCATCGAGGGTGATTCCGCCTTAACCACTTCCGATACGACTCTGTCGTGCAACCCCTCAAGTGTGAACCTCGGGGGTGGTTCCTCTTACGTTCACCTTGATGATTGCATCGAGTGGAATCCACCGGGGGTGATTCCTCGGGTTTTCCCCTTGATGTTTGGACACACAGTTACTATGGTTACTATGACTTTACACTGAACCATGTTACTAAAGACGGGTCGGCCCTGAGGGGTACCCGCGCGAGCTTAATTGCGAGTGATGTGGAGACAGGTTGACCTGGAGGGTGCCCGCGAGATAATTACGAGGCGTGGCCGGGAATTCTTAGCCCTTGCCGCAAGTCCTCGAGACGGGGCGACGGGGTCACATCTTTCGTGAGTCTCTGCTTGTTACCGCGCGTTCCTAATCCACTACGATTTGGATATTTGATCCGAGGGGCCTCTGGCCTGATAGCACTAACCATCACGTGGGCATAGGTTTAGTCCGGCGTGCTTGACCTCTCTATTAAGCCTAGGTCGGGTTGCGGCGTATTGTTTGGCCGAGGCCGGGCATGACCCGGGAAAGTGTGTCCGGCCGGAGTTAATCAAGCGTGGTGGGTAAGTTGGTGCACCCCTGCAGGGAAGAAAACATCTATCGATAGCCTGTCCTATGGTAACAGACACTTGGAGTTGTATCTCGATCGATACAACTAGAACTGGATATTTGTGATGAGAATTGGATAGTATGGCTCTGGGATTGCTTTCTCGCAGGGAGTCGAGAAAGGATCTCTGGCCGAGGTTGATAACACTTCTACTACTTTACTTTATGCTACTCTACTCCATCCTGTTGCTGCAAGATGGTGGTTTCCAGAAGATGCTAGTCTTCGATAGGCTAGGCCTTCCCCTTCTCTTCTGGCATTCTGCAGTCCGGTCCACAGATACATCCCCTTTCATTGATACCGATGCATATGTAGTGTAGATCCTTGCTTGCGAGTACTTTGGATGAGTACTCACGGTTGCTTTGCTCCCCCTTTTCCCGCTTTCTTCTTCTTTTCGGTTGATGCAACCAGATGGTAGAGCCTAGGATCCAGACGCCACCTTCGAAGACGACCGCTACTACCCTGAGGGTGCCTACCACTACATTGGAGGCCGACGACGACCAGGAATAGTTAGGAGGCTCCCAGGCAGGAGGCCTTGCCTTTTCGATCGTTGTTGCTTTTGTGCTAGCCTTCTTAAGGCAAACTTGTCTAACTCATGTCTGTACTCAGATATTGTTGCTTCCGCTAACTCTTGTGTTTTCGAGCTTATGTATTCGAGCCCTCGAGGCCCCTGGCTTGTAATATAAAGCTTGTATTATTTTAATTTGTGTCTAGAGTTGTGTTGTGATATCTTCTCGTGAGTCCTTGATCTTGATCGTACACATTTGCGTGTATGATTAGTGTACGATTGAATCGAGGGCGTCACACACTCCCATTCGGGTGGACCAACGGCGTTCCGACAAAACCGATCTACTGCCATGACACTCTCTCGGCCACTCCGACCCACTCCCAACTGGGCTAGTCCTGGGTGGCCCCGTGTCTACCAAAGACACAACGACCACCGTCGTGGCCAAAACGTCCCTCACGGGGACCGGATCCATAACAACAACAACGGGCACACAAGGTTATGTCTGCTTACCGGGCCAGGGTACGCACGCCCATAACCTTCCCTCATTGGAGGCACCGGCGAGAGGCACGACAATAGACCCAATTAGGACCTTCCCATAAAGGTAAGCGTGGTTGCACTGGTCAGGTCGATATGGTGGCACCATGACTCAGCCAACAGTTGTTCAAGTTCAATTTAATCCGGTTAAACTTGAATGCAATATGCTGAGCCATGATAAAATAACATGATGCAATTACAATGCATGAACATGATATCAACGTAATCATGAGGGTACAACATAACTATCCACCATATCAACAATGAATCATCTCCATCTGAGCATAGTATAATGACGAGCATGAATATCACAAGTACAACACTACTCATAGAAACCTATCATGACCACTAGCATCAACAATAAATATCATGCAAGAACATATCAACCATGCCATCATGCAAGCATTTAACCAACTGGATGTAACGCAACATGCATAACAACGGTACTCGGGACAGACGGCAGTCATGCACCGAAAACCATCACCAACATCAACATGTACTACTAGCAAGCATAAGCATATGAAGGGAATAATAGCAACTAGCAGGGCATGAAAACCAGGGGCATAACAACATAGCAAGCAAGTAAGTACTAACCCAGAAGCATTACCGAAACAACGATAACCATATTTCAAACAAGCAATCATTTAATAAATATTCAAGTTGAAAACCATGGCTACTGCATGACTATCATGCAAGTGGGTATTGTGGCTTGCCTGGGGTGACGGAGACTCCGGGAAGAAGTGCGGTGAAGCCGCGGAACGAAACATCGGGCGGTTCTTTCTCGAAGGGGGCTGATTAGAGGCAAGGGCATACTGGTCATTTTCACTGTGAAATCACCTAGTGAAAATGTTACCAAAAGATAGAGCTCGACGAGACGAAGAAGTGAGCGCTAGTTTCACCTCGATCGGAGTTACGGTTGCGGAGTTATGAGGTGTGGAAGAAGAAGGACCAATCTGTGAAGATTTTATCACCAATGGGTCCCTGAGTGGATAAGGCAGAGGCGCATATTAGAAAATACACTTTCTGAGCAGAGAAAGCGCACTCCTGGCCGCAATATAAGGAAATACGTTTTCTAGAGGGGAAAACGCATTTCGGCAAAAGCAGGAAAAGAATACGCTTTCATAAAAGAGGAGACATACTCTGGGAAAACCATTTCCACTTGCCACGTGGGATGAGGCGCCTGGGGCACTGGCGCGTGGGGCCCAGGGGCAGGGGGAGGGGGTCGGGCGCACGTCATCTTCCTCCCTCTGTTTACTCACGCGAGGAATAGAGGAGGAACGAGGCCAGGCAGGGGCGCTCAGGCGAGGGGGCCGGCCGGCTCCGGCCATCTCCGGCCGAGCCGAGGCCACAAGCGGGTGCGGGAGGCCGTGGCGCACCCGTTAGAGGGTAAGGCGACGCCGGGAGGAGTGGAGAGGAGGGGAGGTCGCGGCGACGGAAGGCGCCAGGAGCTTCAGGCGGCGGCGGCTCTCGGCGATGCGGGCTCTCCGGTGACGAACGGAGGAGATGGGGAGGCTGGTAGAGGTGTGGGGAGTGCCTTGGTGGAGACGGGAGAGGGGGAGGAGCTCCGGATGGCTGAGCTGGAGCGGCGGCCGAGAGGAGGGGGCGGCGGCCGAACGTGGAGGCCACAGCCACGGTGCACTCCGGCGAGGGGCGAGGTGGTGGGGCGGCTCAGTGGGACGAGGGGGAGTCGGTGGACATGGTGGGAGGAGGAGAGGAGGCTCGGGTTGGCCAGAATCATGCCGAGGCCGAGGCGGCCATGGAGGAAAACGGCGGACTCCGGCGAGATGGGGCGATTCCAGAGGGCAAATGAGGTGAGGGGGAGATGGGTGAGCTGCGGGAGAGCTGGAGGCATGCTTATATAGCCGAGGGGAAGGCTCTGGAGCATCGCTAGCGAGCTCGAGCAGTGCTCTAATGGAGGTCAGAGGCTGGGCATGGCACGGGCACTGTTCTAGCAGCGCATTAATGGCGAACCACGACGAGGAACCGATTCAGGGCGATGCAGTCGATCACGGGCGAGCTCCAGGACATGAATGGAGGTCGAGACGAGGAGGGAGGAGACGAGAACAGTGGCCGTAACAAGCCAGAGCACGCGTTCAGCCATGACGCAAGCGTGATCACCATGTGCACTGGCGCAAGCGGCGCTCTTTGGCATGGCCGACCATGTCCAGTAGATGGACCTTGGTGCCCTTAGTCCAACTGAATAAATAAATAGGTCCAGGGGCAAATAAGATATTTGCACTAAGCTCCAAAGTAAATCAGTAAGAAGGTGTTTGTAACTTTCTATGGGTAAACCAGCTTGGTAACGTGGTAAATAGTTTGTCTTGCGATGATCAAACACTAAGGTGATGCTGATAACTAAAAATCAGACTAATAGGAGGAGTTTAGATGAGGGTTGATGTAGAAAGTGCAAAACTGGCCAGAATTAGGGATTTGGATGATACACTCACGTACTTGATTTTCATGAGCTGAAATCTGGCAGATAGGGGTTATATGATGGTATGAAGCTGCTGTAAAGATTTCATGCCATTTGGAAATACCAAAGTGGCACTTGCTTCACAAAGCTTCATTTTGGACAGAAACTTGGAAATGTTTTAGAGGAATAATGGCTTGATGAAACATGCCCAAAATGGGTGGAGGTAGGTTATATGGATAATATAAGGCCTAGAAAAATTGGCAGCCATAATGGAGTAAGATAAAATATACTTGCTTCACAAACTGAAATTTTGGACAGAATCAAAGAATTGAAGATGAGCTCACATGGAGGCATGACATGAGCTCTACTTTGGTTGAGGGCTATGATATGATGATATGAGGGATCATGCAAAATGGTAACTCATTTGGATATGCCTAGCTTGCACCTCCTTCACAAAGCTTCTTTCTGGATAGAAACTTTGGAAAATCATAATTAAATAATTACTAGGCAAATGAGGTTGAATTTTGTCATGTGGCAATGATATGGACAGGAAAAGGTGTCCAAGGAATTTGAGGTAAATTGGGAAAAGGAAAATAGCACTTGCTTCACAATGTGCCATTAAGGGCAGAATAGGAAATGAATTATTTGAGCATGATGATAAACGTGACAAATGAAATATTTTGCCATATTTGAGAAATATATGACCCAAACAATTTATGAGAATTATTTGGGAATGTTAGGAGTGATGGAAATAAAGGTTGCTTCACAACCTAGGGCAATTTGAGTTATTCCTTCAATAGAAAAGGAATATTCCCAATAAAAAGAATATTGGGGTTTGGGCTAGGATGAAAATGACAGAGTCTAGGGAAGGATTTGGGAATGAAAAGCCATTCTGGAAACAAAGAAGAGGGCATCTTCTCCAGTTTCCAGACCACAAAGCCACGGAAAAAGAAAACTCAAGCAAAAACCTCAGAAAAACAAAAGAAAAAGAAAGGGCGAAAAATCAGGCTGTCACAATAAGCCACATAAAAAAACTTGGGGGCTTGCTACCCAAAGTCAACAGGGGCCAAAGAGAGTCTGTTGCAAAGCACAACTCAAACATAGGCGCCCATTGAGCACATCTCAAAATATTGCTTGGGGGCTCTTTTGTTCTAAAAGAACACAGAGTCTATAACCTTGTAATAGGCTATAAAAGCCAGGCTTGGTGTGACGCCCCCGATTTAATCGTACACTAATCATGCACGCAAACATGTGCGATCAAGATCAAGGACTCACGGGTAGATATCACAACACAACTCTAAAACATAAATAAGTCATACAAGGATCACAATACAAGCCAGGGGCCTCGAGGGCTCGAATACAAGTGCTCGATCATAGACGAGTCAGCGGAAGCAACAATATCTGAGTACAGACATAAGTTAAACAAGTTTGCCTTAAGAAGGCTAGCACAAACTGGGATACAGATCGAAAGAGGCGCAGGCCTCCTGCCTGGGATCCTCCTAACTACTCCTGGTCGTCGTCAGCGGGCTGCACATAGTAGTAGGCACCTCCGGTGTAGTAGGATTCGTCGTCGACGGTGGCGTCTGGCTCCTGGGCTCCAGCATCTGGTTGCGACAACCAGGTAGAAAGGAAAGGGGGAAAAGAGGGAGAAAAGCGACCGTGAGTACTCATCCAAAGTACTCGCAAGCAAGGAGCTACACTACATATGCATGGGTATATGTGTAAAGGGCCATATCGGTGGACTGAACTACAGAATGCCAGAATAAGGGGGGATAGCTAGTCCTGTCGAAGACTACACTTCTGGCAGCCTCCATCTTGCAGCATGTAGAAGAGAGTAGATTGAAGTCCTCCAAGTAGCATAGCATAATCCTACCCGGCGATCCCATCCTCGTCGCCCTGTTAGAGAGCGATCACCGGGTTGTATCTGGCACTTGGAAGGGTGTATTTTATTAAGTATCCGGTTCTAGTTGTCATAAGGTCAAGGTACAACTCCGGGTCGTCCTTTTACCGAGGGACACGGCTATTCGAATAGATAAACTTCCCTAGAGGGGTGCACCACATAACCCAACACGCTCGATCCCATTTGGCCGGACACACTTTTCTGGGTCATGCCCGGCCTCGGAAGATCAACACGTCGCAGCCCCACCTAGGCACAACAAAGAGGTCAGCACGCCGGTCTAAATCCTATGGCGCAGGGGTCTGGGCCCATCGCCCATTGCACACCTGGATGTTGCGAATGCGGCCGAAAGCAGACCTAGCCTAGTAGGCGTTCCAGTCCAATCCGGCGCGCACCGCTCAGTCGCTGACGTCACGAAGGCTTCGGCTGATACCACGACGTCGAGTGCCCATAACTGTTCCCGCGTAGTTGGTTAGTGCGTGTAGACCAAATGGCCATACTCAGATCAAATACCAAGAACTCGTTAAGCGTGTTATTTTGAAGTAACCGCGGACGCTGTCCAGGGCCAGGCCCACCTCTCGCCTAGGTGGTCTCAACCTGCCCTGTCGCTCCGCCACAAAGATCCACTCGCGGGTACTCCTACGAGCCGACCCGACTTTAGTCACCACAGGTATCATGTATAGAGTATATAAGTATATACCCGTGATCACCGCCCAAGTGATCACGGCCCGATAGTATAGCACAGCAGACGGACAAGAATGTAGGGCCACTGATGGAAAACTAGCATCCTATACTAAACATGTAGGATTGCAGGTAAAGGTAACAACAGTAGTAGCAAGGACAGGCTATCCATCCGGATAGGATTAACGGAAAGCAGTAACATGCTACACTACTCTAATGCAAGCAGTATAGAGAAGAATAGGTGATATCTGGTGATCAAGGGGGGGGGGGCTTGCCTGATTGCTCTGGCAAGAAGGAGGGGTCGTCAACAACGTAGTCGGTCGGGGCACCAGCAGCGGCGTCGGTCTCGTAGTCTACCGGAGAGAAGAGGGGGAAGAAACAATGAATACAATGCAAACAGATGCATGACGATGCATGACATGACAAAGCGTGATGCTAGGTGTGCCCTAATGCGGTAGTAGGTGATACCGGCGAAGGGGGGAACATCCGGGAAAGTATTCCTGATGTTTCGCGTTTTCGGACAGATGGACCGGAGGTGAAATGTTGCAGGTTCACTATGCTAGGGACGTGTGGTGAACGAACGGGCTGCGTATCCGGATTCGTCGCATCGTTCCGAGCAACTTTCATCTAGAAAGTATTTTCATCCGAGTTACGGATTATTTTATATGATTTTCTAAAGATTTAATCATTTTCTAGACTTACTTAAATTAACAGAAAAGGAATATGACGTCAGCATGACGTATGAGTGACGTCAGCAGTCAACAGTCCGGTTGACTGGTCAAAACTGACACGGGGGACCCACCTGTCATAGACGGTGGGTTAAACAGAGTTCAAACTAATCTAAATTTAGTTAGTAAAACTACTGGGCCCACCTCTAAGTGTCTAATTAACTAAACTAATTAGTTTTAATTATTAAAATGTTTTAATTAGAGGATTAAGAGGTGGGACCCGCACGTCAGTGGCTGGGGCCTGCCCAGTCAGCGCAGTTGACCAGGTCAACTGGTCAACAGGGGACCAGGGGCCCCACTGGCAGTGACACAGGGGGTGGCCCCAGGTGTGCCACGTTGGCGGCCGGCGTCGGAGTTGCGCCGGCGAGCTCTCCGCGGCAGCGAGTTCACCGGAGAGGCTCGGATCTTCGCTACAGAGCGCCAAATCACGCGTTTCCACGTGCGTTCGAACGCTGACGCTGCCGCGCCTCGAGTGGTGCCACTGGACCGACCGGAGATGGCCGGAACAGGGAGCTGCAAGGTCGCCGGCGTCGGTGGTCTACGGTAGCTCGGCGAAAACAAAGAACTAGCGCGTGCATAAACAATCTAACGCGCCAGGCCGCACCACTGGAGTGCCCCGAGCACGATGGTGTGCTCGGACGGCCATGGCATCGAAGGAAGCGACGACGATGAGCGGCACGACGGAGCTGCGTTCGGTCGTCCACGGCGGTGATGTTATGCGCAGCAGAACGAGGGGGAGGCAGGGGAATGACATGTGGTGCTCACCGTGCGGGCGCAAGGAGGCCCCGTGAGTGAACGGGAGCGCAGAGGGAGGCCGCAGTCGACGGGGATCACCGGCGGCCATGGCGGAAGGGGACGAGGTGGATCCGGCGCTGTGGTGCCTCCCGGCTCCAACGGCGAGCACCGGTCGACGTGGAGGACGACGACGGACGCCTACGGCATGTCGGGGGTGCAGGGCGATGACGGTGGCCGCGGGGACGACGGAGAACGGCGGCGAGCACGCTCGGGCAGTGGGGATCGAAGGGGAGAGGGAGGTGGATCTGATGGGGGAGGCGCAGAGGCCGAGAGGGAGAGCGGGGGCGAGTGGGAGAGGGGCCCGAGGAGGCGGGGGCGCTAGCGACCTTATCCTCTCCTCGACGCCGGCGAGGAAGGTCCGGTGGCAACGCACCCCTGTTCCGACCCGGGTCGGGGGAACAGGGAAGGGAGACGAGGCAGGGGGCTGGGCCGGCGGTTGGCCAGCTGGGCCAGGTAGGCTGGTCTGGCCTGCGAGCAAGGGCCGCCTGGTCCAGTGAGGGAGGGGGTTCTTTTTCTTTTCTTTTCTTTATTCTTCTTTTCTGTTTTATTTCACTTTAAAATACTTGGGCACTTTCAAAAAATGTTCTCCACAATAATTACCAGTGCAATATTTGGCACCCACCGAACATTTTTGTTTTGACTTTTGAAAACTTTGGGTGTTTGTCACTAATTCATTTTTTTGAATTTGAGATGTTTTGAACTAACACTTGATTAGCAAGAGTAACTGAGATGACATGGCATCATCAGGAGAGTTTTACTGTAGCCTAATTATCCGGGCGTTACAAATCTCCTCCACTACAAGAAATCTCGTCCCGAGATTTAGGAGGTAGAAGGAAACAGTGTGGGGTATTCATCACGCAGGCGATCCTCGCGTTCCCAGGTGGCTTCATCTTCAGAATGGTGCGACCACTGGACTTTGAGGAACTTGATCGCCTTCTGACGTGTGCGGCGTTCAGCTTGGTCGAGAATGCGGACCGGATGCTCTTTATAGGAGAGGTCCTGCTGCAATTCGAGCACTTCATGATCCACTGCTCGGATTGGGTCCTTGAAGCAACGGCGGAGTTGTGACACATGGAACACATCGTGAACCTGAGAAAGGTTCGGCGGAAGCTCCAGTTGGTATGCCACTTTTCCACGCCTTTCCCGAATAGTGAATGGGCCAATATAGCAAGGAGCTAGTTTGCCCTTGATCCCGAAGCGGTGAGCACCCTTCATTGGTGTGACTCGAAGATAAGCCTTTTCGCCAGGTTGATAGACCATGTCTTTATGATGACGGTCATACTGACTCTTCTGACGCGACTGAGCAGTCTTGAGATTCTCACGAATAATGCGGACTTGTTCTTAGGCATGTTGGATAATATCCGGACCAAGGAGTGGACGTTCCCCAGTTTCTAACCAGTTCAGAGGGGTTCGGCACTTTCGTCCATATAACACTTCGAAGGGGGCCATCTTCAGACTAGCTTGATAGCTATTATTATAAGAGAACTCAGCATACGGGAGAGATTCCTCCCATTTCTTGCCGAACGAAATAACACAAGCTCGAAGCATGTCTTCGAGAACTTGGTTGACACGTTCAACTTGCCCTTGCGACTGAGGATGAAACGCAGTACTGAATGACAGATGAGTTCCCATAGCTTCTTGGAAACTTGCCCAGAATCTTGAAGTGAATAAGCTGCCATGGTCTGAGCTGATAACCAATGGGATATCGTGAAGTGAAACAATTCTGGACATGTAGAGAGTTGCAAGCTGACTAGCAGTGATCGTTTCTTTGACCGCCACAAAATGTGCAACTTTAGAAAGCCGGTCAATGACGACAAGAATAGCATCATTACCTTTCTGCGATTTGGGAAATCCAGTGACGAAGTCCATCTCAACATGGTCCCATTTCCATTCAGGAATAGAGATAGGCTGCAGAGTTCCAGCAGGCCTTTGATGTTCTGCTTTGATACGACGGCAAACGTCACACTCAGCAACATAACGAGCAATGTCTTGCTTCATATTAGACCACCAGAATCTCTGACGGATGTCTTGGTACATCTTTGTACTACCAGGATGGATACATAGAGGCGTATCATGAGAGTCTTTCATAACTTCCTGAGTCATATCCAGGTTTTTCTCTGCACATGGCACCACTAGGCGGCCCTTCAAGTACAAAGTGCCATCATCAGCAATAGTGAAGAATGAGGGCTTTCCTTCTGCGAGGTAGCGCTTAATCTTGTGGGCTTCAGAGTCATATCCCTGTATTCTCTTGATGGAGTCTAAGAGATCTGGTTCGACAGCCAGGGTATTGAGGGAACCCTGGGAAACAACACGGAGGTTCATCTTGCAAAACTCCTTAGGAGGGGGAGCGAGTGCACCCGGAGGAACAATATGGAGGTTCAGCTTTCTGAATTCTTCAACAAGCGAGGGCTGAACTTTGTGAACCTGGAGGTGGTTGCAGTAAGACTTGCGGCTCAAGGCATCAACCATTACATTAGCCTTGCCTGGCGTATAGGAAATATCCAAGTCAAAGTCTGCAACAATCTCCATCCATCTCTGCTGACGGAGGTTCAGGTCTGGCTGAGTAAACAGATACTTCAGACTTTGGTGGTCAGTGAAGATCTCGCAACGATTACCGAGAAGGTAATGTCACCACTGCTTCAGCGCATGAATGACAGCAGCAAGTTCGAGGTCATGAACTGGGTAGTTCTCTTCGTGAGGGCGCAATTGCCGAGAGGCATAAGCAATCTCTTTGCGGTCTTGCATTAGGACACAGCCTAATCCTTGACGGGAAGCGTCGCAGTAAATGACGAAGTCCTTCTAAGTATCAGGTGGAGCAAGCACTGGAGCAGAAGTCAACTTGTCTTTGAGTGCCTGGAAACTTTCCTGACATTTGTGTGTCCATTGGAACTTGACGCCCTTATGCAACAGGTTAGTCAGAGGCCTGGCGATCTTGGAGAAGTTCTCGACGAATCGACGGCAATAGCTGGCGAGACCGAGGAAACTTCTGACTTGCTTAACATTCTTGGGAGGAGTCCAATCAAGGATAGCCTGGACTCGTTCAGGGTTGACGGCAATACCATCCTTAGAGATGACATGCCCAAGATAGGTTACTTCGGGTAGCCAGAATTCACATTTGGAGAACTTGGCATATAGTTGATGCTCTCGTAGCTTTTCCAGCACAAGACGAAGATGTTCAGCATGTTCCTCTTCGTTCTTGGAAAATACCAGGATATCATCCAGATAAACCACGACGAACTTGTCGAGGTAATCCATGAATATATAGTTCATCAGACAAGAGAAGGTGGCTGGAGCATTGGTTAAACCGAAAGACATGACGGTGTACTCGTATGAACTATATCGAGTCACGAAGGCGGTCTTTGGGATATCCTCTTCGCGAACACGGATCTGGTGGTAACCCAACCTCAAGTCGAGCTTAGAGAACACTGATGAACCCGCTAGTTGATCATACAGATCGTTGATCCGAGGAAGATGGTATTTATTCTGAATGGTAGCTTGGTTTATAGGACGGTAGTCTTGAACTAATCGGTTTGTCCCATCCTTCTTCTTGACAAAGAGAGAAGGTGCTCCCCAAGGAGAGCAGCTTGGGCGAATGAATCCTTTGCAAAGAGATTTGTCGATTTCCTCCTTAAGCTCAAGGAGTTCATGCGGCGGCATCTTGTAGGGTCGTTTGGCTATAGGAGTGGTGCCTGGTTTCAAGTTGATGATGAATTCGATAGCTCTAGTAGGGGGAATCCCTGGAAGTTCTTCAGGAAAGACGTCAAGGAATTCACGCACGACGGGAATGTTTTCAATGCCCTCGAGTGGTGCAGCATTCAATGCATTCAATGCATAGAGCCTTGCCTCGGCATTTTGCACCAGATGAGCTTGGTAAGTAACTATTTCATCTGAAGGGTGTAGCAGATGGACGATCTTAGTGGCGCAAACGATAGAAGCAGTATGCGCTTTTAACCAATTCATTCCCAGAATGAGATCAATGCTACAGGACTTCAGTACGATGGGAGAGACAAGAAATTCCAGTCCTTCAATTTCAACAGGAACGTCGTGACTAACCATAGAGGTTTGACATTGGCCCGCAGGGGTGTGTACCACTAGCGGAGTGTTCATCTCTTCGTATTTAATGCCATGCATGAATGCAAATTCTGCTGATATGAATGAATGGGATGCTCCTGTATCAAATAAAACGGATGCTGGTACTGAATTTACGAGGAGTGTACCCATCACAGTAGCAAGCTGGTCTTGAGCTTCATTGAGATCAACGTGGTTGGCATGAACACGACCATAAGACTTGGCCTTGTTGCTGCGGGGCTGGTTGCTTCCATGGCCAGTTGCTGGAAGGGCTAGTTGATTCTGGTTCTGGTTGCATTCTCTAGCACGGTGTCCTGGTTGACCACACCTGAAGCACAAACCATTATCGGGAGTGGGAGCAGGAGCTCGGGGTGGTGGTGCTGGAAGCCTTGGCTGCCTAGTTGGAGGAGTAGGCAAACGAGGTGCAGCATAGGTCTGCCTTGGGGCAGGTGCAGTTGGCTGGTACATGCTGTTGGGAATCCATATCTTACGCTTCTGCGAGGGCGGGCCCGAAGATGAGCCCGTGTCACGGTTGCGCTTGTGAGAGCTCTGGTATTCCTGCAGACCAGTTTCGACATTGATGGCCTTGTTCACCAAGGTGGCGAAATCAGTAAAGTCATGCACTAGAAGTGCGAGCTTGATGTCAGCTTGAAGGCCATCACGGAACTTCTCCTGTCTGCGTGCATCAGTTGCCTCTTCAGCATAGCGAGACAAGTCCAGAAACTCCCGCTGATAAGCTTCAACAGTTTTGTTGCCTTGGGTGAGGTTACGGAACTCACGCTTCTTCCGGTCCATGACTCCCTGAGGAATGAAGCGGGCACGGAAAGCAGCTTGGAAGTCTGGCCAGGTGATGATTGTTCCAGCTGGCAGAGTACGCCTGTGGCTGTCCCACCATTGAGCTGCGGGTCCCTTCAGGAAGAAGGAAGCAAAGGTGACATAGCTGGCAGGGGCTACATCAGCAGACTCCATCTCATAGGTGATGTCACGGAGCCAGTCATCAGCATCCAGAGGCTGAGTTGAGCTGCGGTACACAGTTGGGTTGAGGCGCATGAAATCCTGCAGAGTTACTGGGGTTGGATGCTGGTCCATATTGGGGCGAGGAAACTGAGCCATCATATTTTCCATGAATTGGTGGTTCAGTTCGAACTGTTGGATCATACCAGCCATGTACTCAGGTGGTGGTGGGGCATTTCCACCACTACCACGACCACCTGGTCTAACCATCCTGCTAATATATAACAGGGGTAGTTCAGCATTGAGAAATTTGTAAAGACAAGAATCATTCATGATGAAACATGCATAATGAGAGGAGCACGATAGCTACTACATAGTAGTCGGCATAACTTACAAAAGGGGTCATGCATAGAGTTCAGTACACAGAGTTCAGTACATAGACTAAAACACCATAGGCGGCACACAGGCTCGCGGCGAATGCATCTAACACTAACAAGCAAGCCTACATCAGTCCCAAGAGGTACTGTGGAGGTAGGTGTAGCCTGAAAGCTGGTAGTGTCGCATCGGGAACTCCACGTCAGCAACCTGGGGTCTGCAAATACTCTGGTGCAAAACCTGATGCTTAGGTGGCAGAAGAGGACCAAGTGCAGGAGAGTAGCCTCCCACATCTGGCCAGCCGACACCCTGGGGCATCACAGTCCTGGCTGGGTAGATCGCAGAACGGGGCAGCTCTCTAGATCGGACAAAGGGGTGCAACAGCGTCAGAGCACGGTAAAGGTGCTGACTGGTGGTGTACAACTCGTGGCGAAGAGCTCGGTTAGCTCGATCCAGCCCATCAGCATGCAGAACCAGGTTCTGATGGTAGAAGGGCTCTCGGGTGACAGTGGAGTAGGCAACAGTATAGTATCCCTCCGCACCAACATCAGATGCGATAGCAATGTGCCTGAAAGGGGAGGTGTCCAACTCCCGATACTCTCCACGAAGACGTGTCAGAGCAGCATAAGCAGCATCGTGGACACCCATATCGATGGTCACTCCAACACCATGAGCGGTGTGCGGCACAGTAGTGGAGGCATACTCCCGAGAGTAGAGGTGGACGATGGCACGATACTGCTCCTGGTTAAAGTCCTGGTACTCCTCGTAGATGGTGTACTCAGGGTGCCAGCGATAACCCAGATAGGTCATCATCTCAGCTAGCATAGCAGGTCATCCCGAGGCACTAATGGTCGTCGTGTGGCGCACGACCTGCCTCGTGGGTTCCATCTGAAAGCAAAAATGTTTCAAAGAAGTCAAATGGCAGTGTGTGAATTGTTCAAAATACTATTCTAAGAAATAACTATGGCTTATCCAACTTTGGGGTGAATGTGGTCACGGGATCCTAGTGTTAGATTTAGTAAATTCGTTTAACCCGAGTAGAAGAGAGTTCAGAGTCCCAGAGTAAAGGTCGAGGAGTAAAAGATCCTAGTACCACCCAATGGCGACGTGGGCCCGTAAGACACACAACCATGTTAGTAAAAGTTTTGTAATGTCTAGACTCGACTTCGGCCAAGGGGTGTGGAAGGGGGATTCCTACAGGCAGTCGGCTCTGATACCAACTTGTGATGCCCCCAATTTAATCGTACACTAATCATGCACGCATACATGTACGATCAAGATCAGGGACTCACGGGTAGATATCACAACACAACTCTAAAACATAAATAAGTCATACACACATCATAATACAAGCCAGGGGCCTCGAGGGCTCGAATACAAGTGCTCGATCATAGACGAGTCAGCGGAAGCAACAATATCTGAGTACAGACATAAGTTAAACAAGTTTGCCTTAAGAAGGCTAGCACAAACTAGGATACAGATCGAAAGAGGCGCAGGCCTCCTGCCTGGAATCCTCCTAACTACTCCTGGTTGTCGTCAGCGGGCTGCACGTAGTAGTAGGCACCTCCGGTGTAGTAGGAGTCGTCGTCGACGGTGGCGTCTGGCTCCTGGGCTCCAGCATCTGGTTGCGACAACCAGGTAGAAAGGAAAGGGGGAAAAGAGGGAGAAAAGCAACCGTGAGTACTCATCCAAAGTACTCGCAAGCAAGGAGCTACACTACATATGCATGGGTAGATGTGTAAAGGGCCATATCGGTGGACTGAACTGCAAAATGCCAGAATAAGGGGGGATTGCTAGTCCTGTCGAAGACTACGCTTCTGGCAGCCTCCATCTTGCAGCATGTAGAAGAGAGTAGATTGAAGTCCTCCAAGTAGCATCGCATAGCATAATCCTACCCGGCGATCCCCTCCTCGTCGCCCTGTTAGAGAGCGATCACCGGGTTGTATCTGACACTTGGAAGGGTGTATTTTATTAAGTATCTGGTTCTAGTTGTCATAAGATCAAGGTACACCTCCGGGTCGACCTTTTACCGAGGGACACAACTATTCGAATAGATAAACTTCCCTGCAGGGGTGCACCACATAACCCAACACGCTCGATCCCATTTGGCCGGACACACTTTTCTGGGTCATGCCCGGCCTCGGAAGATCAACACGTCGCAGCCCCACCTAGGCACAACAGAGAGGTCAGCACGCCGGTCTAAATCCTATGGCGCAGGGGTCTGGGCCCATCGCCCATTGCACACCTGCACGTTGCGAACGCGGCCGAAAGCAGACCTAGCCTAGTAGGCGTTCCAGTCCAATCCGGCGTGCACCGCTTAGTCGCTGACGTCACGAAGGCTTCGGCTGATACCACGATGTCGAGTGCCCATAACTGTTCCCGCGTAGTTGGTTAGTGCGTATAGACCAAATGGCCAGACTCAGATCAAATACCAAGAACTCGTTAAGCGTGTTATTTTAAAGTAACCGCGGACGCCGTCCAGGGCCAGGCCCACCTCTCGCCTAGGTGGTCTCAACCTGCCCTGTCGCTCCGCCACAAAGATCCACTCGCGGGTACTCCTACGAGCCGACCCGACTTTAGTCACCACAGGTATCATGTATAGAGTATATAAGTATATACCCGTGATCACCGCCCAAGTGATCACGGCCCGATAGTATAGCACAGCAGACGGACAAGAATGTAGGGCCACTGATGGAAAACTAGCATCCTATACTAAACATGTAGGATGCAGGTAAAGGTAACAACAGTAGTAGCAAGGATAGGCTATGCATCCGGATAGGGCCACCTGTCAATGTCTAATTAACTAAACTAATTAGTTTTAATTAATAAAATGTTTTAATTAGAGGATTAAGAGGTGGGACCCGCACGTCAGTGGCTGGGGCCTGCCCAGTCAGCATAGTTGACCAGGTCAACTGGTCAACAGGGGACCAGGGGCCCCACTGGCAGTGACACAGGGGGTGGCCCCAGGTGTGCCACGTCGGCGGCCGGCGCCGGAGTTGCGCCAGCGAGCTCTCCGCGGCGGCGAGTTCGAGAGGCTCGGATCTTCGCTACAGAGTGCCAAATCACGCGTTTCCACCTGCGTTCGAACGCTGACGCTGCCGCGCGTCGAGTGGTGCCACTGGACCGACCGGAGATGGCCGGAACAGGGAGCTGCAAGGTCGCCGGCGTCGGTGGTCTACGGTAGCTCGGCGAAAACGAAGAACTAGCACGCGCATAAACAATCTAACGTGCCAGGCCGCACCACTGGAGTGCCCCGAGCACGATGGTGTGCTCGGACGGCCATGGCATCGAAGGAAGCGACGACGATGAGCGGCACGGCGGAGCTGCGTTCGGTCGTCCACGGCGGCGACGTTATGCGCAGCAGAACGAGGGGGAGGCAGGGGAAGGACGTGTGGTGCTCACCGTGCGGGTGCAAGGAGGCCCCGTGAGTGAACAGGAGCGCAGAGGGAGGCCGCGGTCGACGGGGATCACCGGCGGCCGAGGCGGAAGGGGACGAGGTGGATCCGGCGCTGTGGTGCCTCCCAGCTCCAACGGCGAGCACCGGTCGACGTGGAGGACGACGACGGACGCCTACGGCATGTCGGGGGTGCAGGGCGATGACGGTGGCCGCGGGGACGACGGAGAACGGCGGCGAGCACGCTCGGGCAGTGGGGATCGAAGGGGAGAGGGAGGTGGATCTGAGGGGGAAGGCCCAGAGGCCGAGAGGGAGAGCGGGGGCGAGTGGGAGAGGTGCCCGAGGAGGCGGGGGCGCTGGCGACCTTATCCTCTCCTCGATGCCGGCGAGGGAGGTCCGGTGGCGACGCGCCCCTGTTCCGACCTGGGTTGGGGGAACAGGGAAGGGAGATGAGGCAGGGGGCTTGGCCGGCGGTTGGCCAGCTGGGCCAGGTGGGCCGGTCTGGCCTGCGAGCAAGGGCCGCCTGGTCCAGTGAGGGAGGGGGTTCTTTTTCTTTTCTTTTCTTTATTCTCCTTTTCTGTTTTATTTCACTTTAAAATACTTAGGCACTTTAAAAAAATGTTTTTCTCCACAATAATTACCAGTGCAATATTTGGCACCCACCGAACATTTTTGTTTTGACTTTTGAAAACTTTGGGTGTTTGTCACTAATTCATTTTTTGAATTTGAGATGTTTTGAACTAACACTTGATTAGCAACAGTAACAGAGATGACATGGCATCATCAGGAGAGTTTTACTGTAGCCTAATTATCCGGGCGTTACACTTGGAAGCCAGGTGTATTCACCTAAAACCCCGGGTTATCCTGCCTTCTTAAGTAAGTCACTCCGCCCAGGTAATCCTGGTAAGACCCGTCGAACGTTTGACAAGTCAATCTTATACAGACCCTGAACTTGTCTTAGTTAAAATGACGATTGGTTAATGTGAGGTCCATCTTATAAGGTTTGTAAAATGATTTAACTCAGTGGCCTGGCAGCCCATGAAAAGCCTCGTTTTTGGGCTTGGCGGCCCATGAAAAGCCTCGCTTCTTGCATGTTTTCTTTTGAATCTTTCTTTTGATGAAGATTATACTAATCCGGTGTTTATTGACCCGGCTTGGCTTTTGACTATAAGTCGTCAGCATACGATCAGCTACAATCCGGTGTTTATTGACCCGGTCTGGTTTTCGACTACAAGTCTCCAGTATGATATAAGGATAATCCGGTGTTTATTTAAACTGGTCCGGCTTTGTTATAAACCGGCAAAACATAGGAGGACTTATCAATATTCAGAATTTGGATTATCGCCCTTACCACAATAAGTTGGTAAACCAACAACGTGGTTCAATATCACAGGTATGATATATTTCATATTTGGTTATTCTTAAGCACAGCCTTGGTTATAAACCCTGGTTATATGTTGGGCATTATGACCCGTCCGGCGGTAAACCGCCAGGATACTTTAAACCTGTTGTATGCAGGAACAGGTTGAATAAGCTGTTCAGGATCATAAGCAGACATAGCATATCTTAATCATGGCGGATTAACAGTGTCATGCAAAGTGAATATGCACGATGGCATAGCAGACCAAGCGTTTAAACTAGCCTATTACAAGGCGCTTTGATGCCCAAAAGGAGAATTGTTTATCACAAGTGTGGCAGTATGCAGAAACTAAACCGGCCTCCGGATCATGAATCTTCACCAGGCTGACTTGAAGGTTGTGGATCTCCTGCGCCGGTTCATCCTCCTCCTCTCCACCCAGTGGCTGGAAGTCAATGGTTGCCCAATCAATCCCAGTTAGGGCTTGGAAGACAGCTTCATCACTTATAAGTGTGGACGGTTCAACATCAGGGGCATAGGTGTGCTTACGGATTGGTTGGATAAGATTTTGTGCATCATACGTTGGCGCATTAACCCGTTTGTTGTTGGCATCATAAATCGACTGATAGTGTGAAAGATCAGTTTCTTCAACCAATTTGCTAGCCAGTGGACGCATTTCCCTTGTTATGGCTCAGAGGTCATTATTATCGAAGTCTGAACCGTCCTCCTTTATGCTTGGATAGCCGTTTCCAATATCGGCCGGATGAAGATCAGGTATCCATGCTTTGGCCCGGGTTAATGCAGTAAGAGCACCTGCCCTAGCAGCCGATTTCTTCAATTCTTCAAACCGGGCAGGCAACATTGACAGCCTTTCCAATGTCCCCTTGATTAAAGTTGGGGGCGGCTTGTTATGAGAGGCAGTACAGATGATCCGTTGCGCGCCGGTATATAGTTGCTCTATAAGAGTATAGGCAGCCTTCAATTTCTTCTGCATATCAGAGCCCAGATGGGTAATGCGAGATCCTGCATCATTATGAACGTCGTTAAACCAGCAGTTTATGGGACAATACATGTTGAAAGCTTATAATAAGAATACTTACCAAACACAGCAGTGGTCATGGCATTTATTTGCCGCTTCAAGCCAGTCAGCTCTTCTACCACCGGATTAAGAGCTGCTTCTGCGTCCTCAGCCCTCTTTTGCAGTGTGGTTTTCTCTGTGTCCCAATCTGCCCGTTCCTTTTTGAAGCTTTCCTTCAGTTTCTCCATGGCTGTCAAAGCGCTGGTCAGCTCCTCTTTAGCCTTGGAAGTTTCTGCCTGCTGGGACTTAATATTTTCTTGAAGATCAGCAATTTGGGTTTCTTTCTTGCTAAGATCAGCCTGCAAGCAACATATAATTTATGAGTTGGCAGCATATATTTGAAGTACCAAGCACATAACAAGTTATACGCTTGGCACTTGGGGGCTAATGCCTATTTGCTTGTTATAAAAAATTACAAGTCCCAAGCTCAATACAAGTATTATTCTTGGCACTTGGGGGCTAATGTATATTTGCTCAGAGTTAACATTATGGGTGTTCTTCCATCAATCAGCTTAGTGAACAATTGGTGTACAAAGATATTCAACAAGAAGTTTGGCAGGATAAAAGTCCCGGTTCATCTTGAAAAGATAAACCGGCCCTTGGGGGCTATGCAGGCAAAGTTGAAGTATTACAAAGTCCCGGCTTATATGGATATTATAAACCGGCCCTTGGGGGCTACTGGAGTTGATATTATAAATTGGAAGAATAGTTATGCAGAATTAAAATAGTATTTACCTCATATCGCTCCTTCATCATGTTCACTAAACCGCCTTCATATTCGCGGCTTGTGTACAGGCGGTTTAAAAACCCAGAATGAATGTCTTGGGCGTTGAGGTGGGCATAGCTTGACAAATCTGTATTCCACTTGCCTTTGTCCATAGCAGAAAATTCTTCCTTGGCGATTGATACGTCTCCAACGTATCTATAATTTTTTATTGTTCCATGCTATATTATATTCTGTTTTGGATGTTTAATGGGCTTTATTATACACTTTTATATTTTTTTGGGACTAACCTATTAACCGGAGGCCCAGCCCAAATTGCTGTTTTTTTTGCCTATTTCAGTGTTTCGAAGGAAAAGGATATCAAACGGAGTCCAAATGGAATGAAACCTTTGGGAACGTGATTTTCGGAACAAACGTGATCTAGAGGACTTGGAGTCTACATAAAGCAATCAATGAGGAAGGCACGAGGTAGGGGGCGCGCCCACCTCCCCCAGGCGCTGTTGGAAATATGCCCTAGAGGCAATAATAAAATGGTTATTATTATATTTCCTTGTTCATGATAATTGTCTATTGTTCATGCTTAATTGTGTTATCCGGAAATCGTAATACATGTGTGAATACATAGACCACAACATGTCCCTAGTGAGCCTCTAGTTGACTAGCTCGTTGATCAACAGATAGTCATGGTTTCCTGACTATGGACATTGGATGTCATTGATAACGGGATCACATCATTAGGAGAATGATGTGATGGACAAGACCCAATCCTAAGCATAGCACAAGATCGTGTAGTTCGTTTGCTAGAGCTTTTCCAAATGTCAAGTATCATTTCCTTAGACCATGAGATTGTGCAACTCCCGGATACCATAGGAGTGCTTTGGGTGTGCCAAACGTCACAACGTAACTGGGTGGCTATAAAGGTGCACTACGGGTATCTCCGAAAGTGTCTGTTGGGTTGGCACGAATCGAGACTGGGATTTGTCACTCCGTATGACGGAGAGGTATCTCTGGGCCCACTCGGTAATGCATCATCATAATGAGCTCAATGTGACCAAGTGTTTGGTCACGGGATCATGCATTACGGTACGAGTAAAGTGACTTGCCGGTAACGAGATTGAACAAGGTATTGGGATACCGACGATCGAATCTCGGGCAAGTAACGTACCGATTGACAAAGGGAATTGTATACGGGATTGATTGAATCCTCGACATCGTGGTTCATCCGATGAGATCATCGTGGAACATGTGGGAGCCAACATGGGTATCCAGATCCCGCTGTTGGTTATTGACCGGAGAGTCGTCTCGGTCATGTCTGCATGTCTCCCGAACCCGTAGGGTCTACACACTTAAGGTTCGGTGACGCTAGGGTTGTAGAGATATTAGTATGCGGTAACCCGAAAGTTGTTCGGAGTCCCGGATGAGATCCCGGACGTCACGAGGAGTTCCGGAATGGACCGGAGGTGAAGAATTATATATAGGAAGTCCAGTTTGGGCCACCGGGAAAGTTTCGGGGGTCACCGGTATTGTACCGGGACCACCGGAAGGGTCCCGGGGTCCACCGGGTGGGGCCACCTATCCCGGAGGGCCCCATGGGCTGAAGTGGGGAAGGGAACCAGCCCCTGGTGGGCTGGTGCGCCCCCCTTGGGCCTCCCCTGCGCCTAGGGTTGGAAACCCTAGGGGTGGGGGGGCGCCCCACTTGACTTGGGGGGCAAGTCCCCCCCTTGGCCGCCGCCCCCCCCCTTGAGATGGGATCTCTGGGGGCCGGCGCCCCCCTGGACCCCTATATAAAGAGGGGGGAGGGAGGGCAGCAGCACCCAAGCCCCTGGCGCCTCCCTCTCCCTCCCGTGACACCTCTCCCTCTCGCTGAGCTTGGCGAAGCCCTGCCGAGATCCCCGCTACTTCCACCACCACGCTGTCGTGCTGCTGGATCTCCATCAACCTCTCCTTCCCCCTTGCTGGATCAAGAAGGAGGAGACGTCTTCCCCAACCGTACGTGTGTTGAACGCGGAGGTGCCGTCCGTTCGGCGCTCGGTCATCGGTGATTTGGATCACGACGAGTACGACTCCATCAACCCCGTTCACTTGAACGCTTCCGCTCGCGATCTACAAGGGTATGTAGATGCACTCCTCTCTCTCGTTTCTAGATGACTCCATAGATTGATCTTGGTGATGCGTAGAATTTTTTTAATTTCTGCTACGATCCCCAACAGTGGTATCAGAGCTAGGTCTATGCGTAGTTTCTATGCACGAGTAGAACACAAACTTGTTGTGGGCGTAGATGTTGTCAATTTTCTTGCCACTACTAGTCTTATCTTGTTTCGGCGGCATCGTGGGATGAAGCGGCCCGGACCGACCTTACACGTACGCTTACGTGAGACAGGTTCCACCGACTGACATGCACTAGTTGCATAAGGTGGCTAGCGGGTGTCTGTCTCTCCCACTTTAGTCGAATCGGATTCGATGAAAAGGGTCCTTATGAAGGGTAAATAGAAGTTGGCATATCACGTTGTGGTTTTACGTAGGTAAGAAACGTTCTTGCTAGAAACCTATAGAAGCCACGTAAAAACATGCAACAACAATTAGAGGACGTCTAACTTGTTTTTGCAGCATATGCCTTGTGATGTGATATGGCCAAAAGGATGTGATGAATGAAATATATGTGATGTATGAGATTGATCATGTTCTTGTAATAGGAATCACGACTTGCATGTCGATGAGTATGACAACCGGCAGGAGCCATAGGAGTTGTCTTTATTTTTTGTATGACCTGCGTGTCATTGAATAACGCCATGTAAATTACTTTACTTTATTGCTAAACACGTTAGCCATAGAAGTAGAAGTAATCGTTGGCGTGACAACTTCATGAAGACACGATGATGGAGATCATGATGGAGATCATGGTGTCATGCCGGTGACGAAGATGATCATGGCGCCCCGAAGATGGAGATCAAAAGGAGCAAAATGATATTGGCCATATCATGTCACTATTTGATTGCATGTGATGTTTATCATGTTTTACATCTTATTTGCTTAGAACGACGGTAGCTTAAATAAGATGATCCCTCGCAATAATTTCAAGAAAGTGTTCCCCCTAACTGTGCACCGTTGCGAAGGTTCGTTGTTTCGAAGCACCACGTGATGATCGGGTGTGATAGATTCTAACGTTCGAATACAACGGGTGTAAGCCAGATTTACACACGCAATACACTTAGGTTGACTTGACGAGCCTAGCATGTACAGACATGGCCTCGGAACACGGAAGACCGAAAGGTCGAGCATGAGTCGTATAGAAGATACGATCAACATGAAGATGTTCACCGATGTTGACTAGTCCGTCTCACGTGATGATCGGACACGGCCTAGTTGACTCGGATCATGTTTCACTTAGATGACTAGAGGGATGTCTATCTGAGTGGGAGTTCATTGAATAATTTGATTAGATGAACTTAATTATCATGAACTTAGTCTAAAATCTTTACAATATGTCTTGTAGATCAAATGGCCCACGCTAATGTTGCCCTCAACTTCAACGCGTTCCTAGAGAAAACCAAGCTGAAAGATGATGGCAGCAACTATACGGACTGGGTCCGGAACCTGAGGATCATCCTCATAGCTGCCAAGAAAGATTATGTCCTAGAAGCACCGCTAGGTGACGCACCCATCCCAGAGAACCAAGACGTTATGAACGCTTGGCAGCAGCGTGCTGATGATTACTCCCTCGTTCAGTGCGGCATGCTTTACAGCTTAGAACCGGGGCTCCAAAAGCGTTTTGAGCAACACGGAGCATATGAGATGTTCGAAGAGCTGAAAATGGTTTTCCAAGCTCATGCCCGGGTCGAGAGATATGAAGTCTCCGACAAGTTCTTCAGTTGTAAGATGGAGGAAAATAGTTCTGTCAGTGAGCACATACTCAAAATGTCTGGGTTACACAACCGCTTGACTCAGCTGGGAGTTAATCTCCCGGATGACGCGGTCATTGACAGAATCCTTCAGTCGCTTCCACCGAGCTACAAGAGCTTTGTGATGAACTTCAATATGCAGGGGATGGAAAAGACCATTCCTGAGGTATATTCAATGCTGAAATCAGCGGAGGTGGAGATCAAAAAGGAACATCAAGTGTTGATGGTGAATAAAACCACTAAGTTCAAGAAAGGCAAGGGTAAGAAGAACTTCAAGAAGGACGGCAAGGGAGTTGCCGCGCCCGGTAAGCCAGTTGCCGGGAAGAAGCCAAAGAATGGACCCAAGCCTGAGACTGAGTGCTTTTATTGCAAGGGAAGTGGTCACTGGAAGCGGAACTGCCCCAAGTACTTAGCGGACAAGAAGGCCGGCAACACCAAAGGTATATGTGATATACATGTTATTGATGTGTACCTTACCAGCACTCGTAGTAGCTCCTGGGTATTTGATACCGGTGCGGTTGCTCATATTTGTAACTCAAAGCAGGAGCTGCGGAATAAACGGAGACTGGCAAAGGACGAGGTGACGATGCGCGTCGGGAATGGTTCCAAGGTCGATGTGATCGCCGTCGGCACGCTACCTCTACATTTACCTACGGGATTAGTTTTAAACCTCAATAATTGTTATTTAGTGCCAGCTTTGAGCATGAACATTGTATCAGGATCTCGTTTAATTCGAGATGGCTACTCATTTAAATCCGAGAATAATGGTTGTTCTATTTATATGAGAGATATGTTTTATGGTCATGCCCCGCTGGTTAATGGTTTATTCTTAATGAATCTCGAACGTAGTGTTACACATATTCATAGTGTGAATACCAAAAGATGTAAGGTTGATAATGATAGTCCCACATACTTGTGGCACTGCCGTCTTGGTCACATTGGTGTCAAACGCATGAAGAAGCTCCATGCAGATGGACTTTTGGAGTCTCTTGATTACGAATCATTTGACACGTGCGAACCATGCCTCATGGGTAAGATGACCAAGACTCCGTTCTCCGGAACAATGGAGCGAGCAACCAACTTATTGGAAATCATACATACTGATGTGTGCGGTCCAATGAGTGTTGAGGCTCGCGGTGGCTATCGTTATGTTCTCACTCTCACTGATGACTTGAGTAGATATGGGTATGTCTACCTAATGAAACACAAGTCTGAGACCTTTGAAAAGTTCAAGGAATTTCAGAGTGAGGTTGAGAATCAACGTGACAGGAAAATAAAGTTCTTACGATCAGATCGTGGAGGGGAATATTTGAGTCACGAATTTGGCACACACTTAAGGAAATGTGGAATAGTTTCACAACTCACGCCGCCTGGAACACCTCAGCGAAATGGTGTGTCCGAACGTCGTAATCGCACTCTATTGGATATGGTGCGATCTATGATGTCTCTTACCGATCTACCGCTCTCATTTTGGGGCTATGCTTTAGAGACTGCCGCATTCACTTTAAATAGGGCTCCGTCGAAATCCGTTGAGACGACACCGTATGAATTATGGTTTGGGAAGAAACCTAAGCTGTCGTTTCTAAAAGTTTGGGGATGCGATGCTTATGTCAAGAAACTTCAACCTGAAAAGCTCGAACCCAAGTCGGAAAAATGCGTCTTCATAGGATACCCTAAGGAAACCATTGGGTATACCTTCTACCTCAGATCCGAAGGCAAGATCTTTGTTGCCAAGAACGGGTCCTTTCTGGAGAAAGAGTTTCTCTCGAAAGAAGTAAGTGGGAGGAAAGTGGAACTTGATGAAGTACTACCTCTTGAACCGGAAAGTAGCGCAGCTCAGGAAGATGTTCCTGTGGTGCCTGCACTGACTAGAGAGGAAGCTAATGATGATGATCAAGGTACTTCGGATCAAGTTACTACTGAACTTCGTAGGTCCACGAGGACACGTTCCACACCAGAGTGGTATGGCAACCCTGTCCTGGAAATCATGTTGTTAGACAACGGTGAACCTTCGAACTATGAAGAAGCAATGGCGGGCCCAGATTCCAACAAATGGCTTGAAGCCATGCAATCCGAGATAGGATCCATGTATGAAAACAAAGTGTGGACTTTGACAGACTTGCCCGATGATCGGCGAGCGATAGAAAACAAATGGATCTTTAAGAAGAAGACGGACGCGGATGGTAATGTTACCATCTATAAAGCTCGACTTGTCGCTAAGGGTTATCGACAAGTTCAAGGGGTTGACTACGATGAGACTTTCTCACCCGTAGCGAAGCTGAAGTCCGTCCGAATCATGTTAGCAATTGCCGCATACTATGATTATGAGATATGGCAAATGGACGTCAAAACGGCATTCCTTAACGGCTTTCTTAAGGAAGAATTGTATATGATGCAGCCGGAAGGTTTTGTCGATCCTAAGAATGCTAACAAGGTATGCAAGCTCCAGCGCTCCATCTATGGGCTGGTGCAAGCATCTCGGAGTTGGAACATTCGATTTGATGAGATGATCAAAGCGTTTGGGTTTACACAGACTTATGGAGAAGCCTGTGTTTACAAGAAAGTGAGTGGGAGCTCTGTAGCATTTCTCATATTATATGTGGATGACATACTGTTGATGGGAAATGATATAGAATTCTTGGGAAGCATAAAGGCCTACTTGAACAAGTGTTTTTCAATGAAGGACCTTGGAGAAGCTGCTTATATATTAGGCATCAAGATCTATAGAGATAGATCAAGACGCCTCATTGGTCTTTCACAAAGTACGTACCTTGACAAGATATTGAAGAAGTTCAATATGGATCAGTCCAAGAAGGGGTTCTTGCCTGTATTGCAAGGTGTGCAATTGAGCACGGCTCAATGCCCGACCACGGCAGAAGATAGAGAAAAGATGAGTGTCGTCCCCTATGCCTCGGCCATAGGGTCTATTATGTATGCCATGCTGTGTACCAGACCTGATGTAAACCTTGCCGTAAGTTTGGTAGGAAGGTACCAAAGTAATCCCGGCATGGAACACTGGACAGCGGTCAAGAATATCCTGAAGTACCTGAAGAGGACTAAGGATATGTTTCTCGTTTATGGAGGTGACGAAGAGCTCGTCGTAAAGGGTTACGTCGATGCTAGCTTCGACACAGATCTGGATGACTCTAAGTCACAAACCGGATACGTGTATATTTTGAATGGTGGGGCAGTAAGCTGGTGCAGTTGCAAGCAAAGCGTTGTGGCGGGATCTACATGTGAAGCGGAATACATGGCGGCCTCAGAGGCAGCACAAGAAGCAATCTGGGTGAAGGAGTTCATTACCGACCTAGGAGTTATTCCCAATGCGTCGGGCCCGATGACTCTCTTCTGTGACAACACTGGAGCTATTGCCCTTGCCAAGGAGCCCAGGTTTCACAGGAAGACCAGGCATATCAAGCGTCGCTTCAACTCCATTCGTGAAAGTGTTCAAAATGGAGACATAGATATTTGTAAAGTACATACGGACCTGAATGTAGCAGATCCGTTGACTAAACCTCTCCCTAGAGCAAAACATGATCAACACCAGAACTCTATGGGTGTTCGATTCATCACAATGTAACTAGATTATTGACTCTAGTGCAAGTGGGAGACTGTTGGAAATATGCCCTAGAGGCAATAATAAAATGGTTATTATTATATTTCCTTGTTCATGATAATTGTCTATTGTTCATGCTATAATTGTGTTATCCGGAAATCGTAATACATGTGTGAATACATAGACCACAACATGTCCCTAGTGAGCCTCTAGTTGACTAGCTCGTTGATCAACAGATAGTCATGGTTTCCTGACTATGGACATTGGATGTCATTGATAACGGGATCACATCATTAGGAGAATGATGTGATGGACAAGACCCAATCCTAAGCATAGCACAAGATCGTGTAGTTCGTTTGCTAGAGCTTTTCCAAATGTCAAGTATCATTTCCTTAGACCATGAGATTGTGCAACTCCCGGATACCATAGGAGTGCTTTGGGTGTGCCAAACGTCACAACGTAACTGGGTGGCTATAAAGGTGCACTACGGGTATCTCCGAAAGTGTCTGTTGGGTTGGCACGAATCGAGACTGGGATTTGTCACTCCGTATGACGGAGAGGTATCTCTGGGCCCACTCGGTAATGCATCATCATAATGAGCTCAATGTGACCAAGTGTTTGGTCACGGGATCATGCATTACGGTACGAGTAAAGTGACTTGCCGGTAACGAGATTGAACAAGGTATTGGGATACCGACGATCGAATCTCGGGCAAGTAACGTACCGATTGACAAAGGGAATTGTATACGGGATTGATTGAATCCTCGACATCGTGGTTCATCCGATGAGATCATCATGGAACATGTGGGAGCCAACATGGGTATCCAGATCCCGCTGTTGGTTATTGACCGGAGAGTCGTCTCGGTCATGTCTGCATGTCTCCCGAACCCGTAGGGTCTACATACTTAAGGTTCGGTGACGCTAGGGTTGTAGAGATATTAGTATGCGGTAACCCGAAAGTTGTTCGGAGTCCCGGATGAGATCCCGGACGTCACGAGGTGTTCCGGAATGGTCCGGAGGTGAAGAATTATATATAGGAAGTCCAGTTTCGGCCACCGGGAAAGTTTCGGGGGTCACCGGTATTGTATCGGGACCACCGGAAGGGTCCCGGGGGTCCACCGGGTAGGGCCACCTGTCCCGGAGGGCCCCATGGGCTGAAGTGGGGAAGGGAACCAGCCCTTGGTGGGCTGGTGCGCCCCCCTTGGGCCTCCCCTGCGCCTAGGGTTGGAAACCCTAGGGGTGGGGGGACGCCCCACTTGACTTGGGGGGCAAGTCCCCCCCTTGGCCGCCGCCCCCCCCCCTTGAGATGGGATCTCTGGGGGCCGGCGCCCCCCTGGACCCCTATATAAAGAGGGGGGAGGGAGGGCAGAAGCACCCAAGCCCCTGGCGCCTCCCTCTCCCTCTCGCTGAGCTTGGCGAAGCCCTGCCGAGATCCCCGCTACTTCCACCACCACGTCGTCGTGCTGCTGGATCTCCATCAACCTCTCCTCCCCCCTTGCTGGATCAAGAAGGAGGAGACGTCTTCCCCAACCATACGTGTGTTGAACGCGGAGGTGCCGTTCGTTCGGCGCTCGGTCATCGGTGATTTGGATCACGACGAGTACGACTCCATCAACCCCGTTCACTTGAACGCTTCCGCTCGCGATCTACAAGGGTATGTAGATGCACTCCTCTCTCTCGTTGCTAGATGACTCCATAGATTGATCTTGGTGATGCATAGAAATTTTTTAATTTCTGCTACGATCCCCAACAGGCGCGCCCTCCACCCTCATGGGCCCCTCGTTGCTCCACCGACGTACTTCTTCCTCCTATATATACCCTGGAAACATTAGATACAGAGCAAAAACCCTATTTCCACCGCCGCAACCTTCTGTACCCGTGAGATCCCATCTTGGGGCCTTTTCCGGCGCTCCGCCGGAGGGGGCATTGATCACGGAAGGCTTCTACATCAACACCATAGCCTCTCTAATGATGTGTGAGTAGTTTACCTCAGACCTTCGGGTCCATAGTTATTAGCTAGATGGCTTCTTCTCTCTCTTTGGATCTCAATACAAAGTTCTCCTCGATTTTCTTGGAGATCTATTCGATGTAATCTTCTTTTGCGGTGTGTTTGTCAAGATCCGATGAATTGTGGGTTTATGATCAAGTTTATCTATGAACAATATTTGAATCTCCTATGAATTCTTTTATGTATGATTGGTTATCTTTGCAAGTCTCTTCGAATTATCAGTTTGGTTTGGCCTACTAGATTGATCTTTCTTGCAATGGGAGAAGTGCTTAGCTTTGGGTTCAATCTTGCGGTGTCCTTTCCCAGTGACAGCAGGGGCAGCAAGGCACGTATTGTATTGTTGCCATCGAGGATAAAAAGATGGGGTTTATATCATATTGCATGAGTTTATCCCTCTACATCATGTCATCTTACTTAAAGCATTAATCTGTTCTTATGAACTTAATACTCTAGATGCATGCTGGATAGCGGTCGATGTGTGGAGTAGTAGTAGTAGATGCAGAATCGTTTCGGTCTACTTGTCGCGGACGTGATGCCTATATACATGATCATACCTAGATATTCTCATAACTATGCTCAATTCTATCAATTGCTCGACAGTAATTCGTTTACCCACCATAATGCTTATGCTCTTGAGAGAAGCCACTAGTGAAACCTATGGCCCCCGGGTCTATTCTCCAACATATTAATCTTCCAACACTTAGCTATTTTTATTGTCGTTTATTTTACTTTGCATCTTTATTTTTCTTTATCATAAAAATACCAAAAATATTATCTTATCATATCTATCAGATCTCACTCTCGTAAGTGACCGTGAAGGGATTGACAACCCCTTTATCGCGTTGGTTGCGAGGTTCTTATTTGTTTGTGTAGGTGCGTGGGACTCGAGCATGATCTCCTACTGGATTGATACCTTGGTTCTCAAAAACCGAGGGAAATACTTACGCTACTTTACTGCATCACCCTTTCCTCTTCAAGGGAAAACTAACGCAGTGCTCAAGAGGTAGCGTCACTATGCTTTGATAAAGCGACAGGATTGCCAGGGGTGGTGTGGCCGACGCCGGTAATCATAATATCATCCGTGTTGTCATCAGCGGCTTTGAGTGGGCTTGGCGGTTTATCAGCAACTCCGACTGGGCTTGCCGGTTTATCAACATGACCTTCTTCAGGATCAACTTCCATTTGTTCAACTGTTAAGTCATGATCTTGCGGTGGCAGATCATCGAGAATAGCGTCAGCATTTGTGTCCTCTGGTTCTGGAGTTTTCTCCGGTTCAGTGGCCGCATTATCATCAGCCGGTTTATTCTGTTTGGCCTTTTTGCTGGTTCTGGCCTTGGCTCTGAAAGGAATGAATATAAAGGTTAGTATAATAAGCAAGCACAAGGTATAAAGGGTTAGTGTAATATACTTACCCAGGAATAGTTTTTAGAGGTGGAAGTTGTGTCCCTATTGACTTGCCAGAAGATGAATGAGATGTACCCTGATAGTTTGAATCAGACGGATTAAGAGGTTGTCGGAAATAACCTGCTTTGGGATAAGATGTGTCAGGAATAGGTGAAACCTCTGGGCGGCGTTTACGAACCGGCGTGTTCGGTAAACCGGATGAGGTAACCACCTGGCCACTATGTCGGGTTGTGCGGCGAGCTTCGTGTTGCTGCTTCTTCAAAAGAAAGTTTGGATCCAAGTAAGCTAGGGGGTGAGAAAATCTTACTTTCCGGTTTGCTTGACGGCTTTTCTGTGTTGGCAGAGGATCTGAACCGGAGGAAAGAATAATTACCTCTACATCATCAGCATGGCTAGCTTCAGCGTCGTCCTGATAATAGTCATTGTCAATGAGGTGTATGAAAAATGAGCCAAGAGAATCAAGTTCTACCTCTGATTCCAGGTTATCAAGATCATCATCAACGTTCAAATCAGTGGACTCAGCGGTTTTCTTCTTGGCGGGTTTTTTGGTAACCTTAGTCTTGGGGCGAGGCGTCTTGTCCGGTTTATCCTGCGGCTTCTTCTTCCAGAACGGATCATCACCCTGTCAAAATTGGTAAAAGTTATAAGGGAATATTAAAAGGGGCCGGATTAAAATAAGAGTTATGCAATGCTTACAGCTGGCGGTTTATTGGAAACGCAGAAAGGACTAAGCCCTGTCTTGCTGCAAGCAGCCACCGGTTCATCCAAGCTCTTCTTGACAGCTTCGGTAATTTCAGCGTCAGTTAACTGAATGTTGATGTGCCGCTGAGGATCTGTTAGGTCCCCTGTGTACTCGCACATTAAACTGGGGCGACGGCTTAAAGGCAGACTGCTCCAGGTGATCCAGCAACGGACAAAGTCGATGCCTGTTAAACCGTTCGCCATAAAGGCTCGGAGCTTCGAAAGCTGTGGTGCATACTTGGCTCGTTCCTTGGCGCTGAGTCGTTGGGGGAATGGATGTGTATTGGTAAGACGGTGAGCACGATAACCCGGTAGAGGATTCTCGTCAGCTGGAGACGTATCACGGCAGTAGAACCGAGTCTGATTCCAGTCTTTAGGGTGGCTATGATGCTTGGCATGAGGGAAGCTGACGTCTTTCCTTTTATGGATTGAAACCCCGCCAAGCTCAGTATTGGGCCCATCCGTAAATTCAGTCCGGCGGTTTAGATAGAAGAAGTCTCTGAACAGATCAACGGTGGGTTCTTCATGCAGATAAGCCTCGCAAAACACTTGAAAATTACAAATATTGGACACAGAGTTAGGTCCAATTTCTTGAGGGCGGAGTTGGAAGCTAGCAAGCACATCACGGAATTTTTTTGATCCGGGAGGGCTAAACCCTCGACCCAGATGATCCACGAACACAATTACTTCTCCATCCTTGGGCTCAGGAGGATTTTCTGGACCAGGGGCTCTCCAGTGGATAACTTCCTTTTTTGCTAAAGCGCCAGTTGCGACGCACCCGTTCAGTTGCTCTTCGGTAACTCGGGAAGGAACCCAGTTGCAAGCATAAAAATACTTGGCCATTTGTGCAACAACCTGAAGGAAGGTTTGTGCCGGTTTAAGATTTATGATTGGCAAGCATAAAGTGTTACAGGTTAAGAGACAGAAATTGTTAAAGCACACAAGATTGTTAAACCGGAGGTTGATGTTATCAGAACTATAAAGATAAGTGATTGGCGGTTTATGAGGGGACTAATGGTACCTAGCAGGCTATCATTTTCTAAAGTTAAACCGCCTACGTTAGTGTAGAAGGCACTGATCTGAAATGACTAAGTGATGGAAAAACAGGTTTCACAAATTGGTATTACAAATCTGGATCTACCGCGTGTCAGAAAATGGAAAAATATTCAGGGTTAAATATTCTGGTACTTGAGCAGTTGAAGGATCCAGATGGGATTTTCTACTTAAATGAGATGCACTAATGGAAAGAAGGACTATGGCCATCACTATACAGGTTGACTATTGAGGTTTGAATCAAAGAACCACTGCGCAATGACGAACACCGACGAACACCAATGAACGCTCAAACCCTAAAGACAGATCTATGGGGGGAGGAAAGAAGGCTTACTGATGCTGGTGGAACAGCGGAGAGGCGTCGCGATTCTCTGATACGTTCAGGGTGATGCAGCGGCTGGAGTTGAGGTCGAGATGAAGACTTGGCGGCGGCGGCTGAGCTTGAGCGCTAGGTCGACGCGGGGAAGAAGATGAAGCGAAGAGGCACGAAGGGGGAAAGTGAAAATGACCCCCGGTCCTATTTATCAGGTGAATGGATAAGTGGCAGGCGCGGGAATCGAGGAGGTCAAAAAACGGGTCTGTAGATATACAGACGCCTCGATTTTCGGAGATTCATTAAAGGAGAAGTATTAAAAGATTTGGGTTCTGTGTAAATTTAATGGCAGATGACGTCACGACGGATTATCATGGTCTTGGAAGATGACGTCACAGCGAGTTACAAGGTTTTCGTGAAAATGTTGAAAAAGGAATTTTCCTAAGTACTGAAGATTGACATGAACAAGTTCAAATCAATGTGGGGCCTAATGTTGGAGATATAACTATTGAGCATAAACCGCCCAGGAGGGGCCGGGTTATACTCATAGTAAGTTATTCATATTGAAGCTCACGAAGACAAGGTGTATGGCGCTTTATGGAGGAGATCTAACAAGAAGGCCCAAGGCCCAAAGGCGGGTTAGGGCCTGTAGATGTAAACCGCCATATGATGTATGACTTGTGTTGTAAGATAGGAAAGGGTAGAAACCGAGCCGGACACGTTTTATGAACCGGCCGGGATTCTGTAAACTGCTGGGCGGCAACCTGTGTATATAAAGGGACGACCCGACGACGGTTTAGGGACAAGAAACAACAGATTGAGAGCCAGGCAAAGCGTATTCGCTCCCCGGTCATCGAAACCCTAGCAATTCCACCTCAACTGGATTAGGCTTTTACCTTCACCGCAAGGGGCCGAACCAGTATAAACTCCTTGCCTCCTTTGTCCCGCTTTAACCCCTTTAAGCTAACTACGTTGCAATGTCTCCACGACTAAGTCCTCACACTAGGACATCTGCCGTGACAAAACCACGACACCTGCTCAAGAAAACAACTTATGTCTCGACAAAGAAAGCAATAAAACGACTTATGTCTTGACAAAGAAAGTTATGAAATGATCATCGTAGGCAAATAGCAACACAACAAAAAAATCATTCAAATAGTTCGCTTAACTTCAGGGCTACGGTTGGTGTCTACGCCAATTGACGCAACGAGTCATCTAATTAAGTTGATATGTAGTCATGATAGGCAGCCTAGCAACAAGGTGCTTTCATGTAGCATCAAAGTTGATAGGTAGTCATGGTAGGCAACTTACAGGTAATGATAGACAATTTGGTAGTCATCGTAGCCAACTCAAAAAACATTTTTAGGATGATAGGTGACCATCAGGCCCGGCCCTGATGGGGGGGCAGGGGGCGGCCGCCCCGGGCCCCCAAAGTGGATGGGCCCCCATTAGGCCTCAATTAGCTGCATAAAAAATGCTATTGGGCCTGACCTAATTAGTTGCAACTAGTAGTTGTAGCGTCTGATACATCGCCATAACGCACGCATCGACCTGCGGGATCCCGAAACTGGAGCGAGGCTCCACGCACGAAGCACGCGCCGCTTTTTCTATTCGCGAGCAGATCAAGATCATGGCAGATGAATCAGCGTATTGCTCTAGTACGAGGACTCGATCGCAACAGACACGGCTGCCCGCCAGGCACCAGAGTTCAGCAGCGGCTTGATGTTGCATTTGTCTGCAAAGGTGAGTGTTGCTGGCCAATCGACGTCTTCAGCAGTTTGTATTGTTAACCTTCTGTTTCTGTAGTTTAATGCAGAGTTGATATTCATGTTCGTGTGGTCTATATCTCAAAGAACGTGGTTCTGGTTTCTGATCATGGCTGTTATTTTCAGACGAACTGAACAATGACGGCAACAACGGGCTAAATACGTCTTATTTACTCATTTGCACAATTAGGTATGATGACTGACTTTGTACTTTTGCTATATTGTCGATTTATTTTTTGATGATATGAAGGGATTTAATATTTGAACCAATGAAGGAATGTTTTTCACATCACTCATATGGATTTGCTTATCTGTCTTAATTTGTGAGATAATCATATACTCGGAGTAACAACCTTACAATTCACATTAGTTACTGTAGAAACTAAACTATACTTTTCAACTCTGCGTTTTTTATGAAAATTTCTGTTCAGACTATTTATGGACTTGCCTTCACCCATCTATCTAATCTTCTGGCACCTGAACCTATAATGTACTCCAATACTTATATTAAAGCTTGACATTAAATACAACCTTATGTATTTTCAAGGAAACCTTGTGATAGTGTTAAGGGCCCCGTGTTTTAGTTTCGCCCCGGGCCCCCATGTTTTAGTTTCGCCCCGGGCCCCCGAATTCTCAGGACCGGCCCTGGTGACCATGATACAAATCATAAGCGAAAGTTGCTTACTGTAGTACACAAGTTGTCTCTCTGTGGCACAAAGTTGCTTGAGAGGAAAAAATTCTTCAAAACCAACTTCATAGGTGATGCTAAGCAACTTGACGATCATGATAGCCAACTTTATAAGAGCATTGAGTTGACAGGTAATCATGATAGGCAACCTGGCAACAATGTGCTTCTTGTAACACCAAAGTTGTCATGCAGTCATGATAGACAACTTACAGGTGATGCTAGACAATTTAGTATTCATCATAGCCAACTCAAAAGAACATCGGGATGATAGGTGACCATAGTACACAACCCAATCGAAAGTTGCCTCCTGTAGTACAAAAGTTGCTCCTCCGTGGCATCAAAGTTGCTTTAGAAGAAAAGCTTGTCGAAATCAACTTCATAGGTGACACTAGCCAACTTGCCGGTCATGATAGCCAACTTTATAAGAGTATTGAGCTGATAGGTACTCATGATAGACAATCTGATAAGATGTTACATGTAACGGTGTAACACTAAAGTTCAATCATGGTAGACAACCTACGGGTGCAAGACAATTTGGTAGTCATTGTAGCCAACTCAAAAGGACATCGGGATGACAGGTGACCATGATACACAACCTAATTGAAAGATGCTTACTATAGTACAAAAATTGTCTCTCCATGACATCAAAGTTGTCTGAGAAAAAAAATTGAATCGTACCCATATGGGATCTAGTTTTGAAGAGCTCGTCCAGAAATCCGATGATGAAAATGAATCTTAATTCCGATGCTCGACTCAAAATTTATGACTTTTTAAAAGAATTGAACAAACAAAACAATTGCACATGGGACAAGATCTTTATTTTTTTAGGGTGGATTTTGCACCATAGCATTAGGACAAAAAACTTGCCCTTTTTGGATGTGTTCGGAAACGCTAGGGAGCACACGTGCGTTTCCTAGTCGTGTCCCTGTTTAAATGACCCGGGAAAAGCTCTTGCTAACCGAGGCATCAAATTTTTTCCTAGCGCTTACTACATGACATAATCAATACCAGAAAACTAGTAAAGAGAAAATCAATTCATCCGGAATTTTATGATTAAGTATGTGTAATGAACATACTGAGGAGACTGCAATGCATTTTTTAGACAAATAGGACAAAAAATCAAAAGTGTAGCTGAATATATAGACTCCCAGAAATTCTTGATTAAGCAAGACCTTCAACTGCTGGAACACAGGATCAAAGCATGCTTCTAGGTTTAAAGCGATGGATTGGCACTCATCTATGATGTTGGCCATTGATTTAATTCACACTTACTCTATGATCCCTAGAACTGGTATTGGATAGCTGTACTTTTTTTCTTTTTTTTTTCTGTCCTTTTGTACATATTTGACATTAATTAATGAAACTCACCGTAGAACGCTTTCAACATGCTAAAAAAAATCACTAGTTTAGATTGTTCAGGATCAGGATAATAGGCACCAGAATAGGAGAAAACAGAGACTCAAAGCGATTCCAGTGCAGAAACCACCCTCTTTCTCACGCCTTCCTTTTTTGCGGGGAATCACAGCTTTTTTAGTTTGCCTTCTTTTATTCTTATTTCTTTGCGTGGAATCACAGCTCTTATCCTTAACTTTGTCAAATTCAGATGCTGGATAAGAAGTGGCAGCGTGTATAACGATTCAGAGGCCAGGGAAGCACGATTTCATCATCTAATGGCATTTGCACATGGCGTCTAGAAGGCTATGTCCAAGCTTCAGCTAATAGGCAGTAATGACAAACTTGGTATGAATGTATGATCAAAATGCAGGTATACCTTATGTTGAGCCAAAGGGTACATCAAGAAATAAAGGTTGCATTTTCTTTACATACAAACTATAGTTTGCATTCCTCTTTCATTGCTACACTAATGCAGTTATCAAACAAGCAGCCAGTTCCTACTTCTTTTCTACTCGCTGCTATTTCCTGGATCCCTGGCAGCAGCTCGAACATCACAGTACGGCTATCCCTCTCATACCAGAGAAATCATCAGGCAAAGCTAAATCAACTGCATTAAATATGCTTTTTTTAAGCTAAACCATCTGAAATTCTAACGGTCAGATATAATGGGCAGGTTAATGTGAACATATGCTAATTGCTGCCCAAGGTAAAACAAGTCAATCAAAAGGCAATTCGCAAAAGTAAAAGTCAATCAAAAGGCAGAACAAAATACAATAATACTGAGAATTTTATTTAGAGTCAGATGTGGTTGAAACACAGCTTGCAAGAAGCGGACTTATTCTTGATATTACACGAGAACACGCTAAACCATGTCCGATAGATAGCTACATCAACACCATAGCTGCAGATCCTTGCAAAGCTGGGACGCGCCTGAAATTATTTAGATTAACAAATCAATTCTCTACAAACAAATGGCGAACAAGGTTCTAAACATCATGTGTCTTAATAATCTCGAGTAATTCATGGTGAACAATTCTATAATTGATGATAAGCAGGGTCCCATGATAAATTGCTGGCATTTTCATATGAACATCACAAGCTTTTTTAGAAGTTGACCTTATAGTCCTGATGATCAATAAAGAAACTTATGGACATAATTATTTACAGCCTGCATGATTTTTTTTTTTGAAAATGTACAGCCTGCATGATTCAACCAGGGCAAATACAGGTGATATGATATGCTCTTGAAACAAGAATCAACCTTGATACTTTGCCGCCTGAAATAGACGCAATTTTGTTTGACGTTCAGTGTGAAACAGAGGGCAATCTTACCTTATGCGATTGCAGCGTCCTCCACCGGCTTGAACTCCTCGAGCTTCTTAAAGTTCTCCCATGGTTTCTCCCACACCTTAGCTTCATAGAGCTTCTTGGCCCCACCTTCAGTGACCCGAATTGTAATGAAGTGCATCGTGCCAGCAACAATTTGCTTCTTCAGCTTCACCACGTTCTCGAACTCCAGCAGGGCATTCTGCGACAGCGGCAGCGCCAAAATTATTAATCGGACTAAAAACCTCCATGTCATGGGGAAACGTACTACTGGACAATTCTTGGAACAAATACAAACCCGGTAAATATAGGAGGAGCACTGTAGTTGTACTGCCTACCAAATATACTTCATGTCTTGCTTTTTGTTGCGAAAAAAGACATCATGGTTCAGATCAAATCGCACAGATTCATATGATTTACAGCGGCCGAATTCAACTTAGATCGGTGTAAAAGTAAAGAAGGGCCTGTAACCAAAGCTTTGTGGATCCAACAGCTCGGCTGTGTAACACAGATTCAGTTGGACCTCACTCGCAGGGATGAACATGAGAGAGGGGGGTAGCGAGGGCTTACGGCCTTGTTGTTGTGCTCGGAGACGGCGAAGCGGGCGAGCGCGATGACGTCGAGGTCGTTCTCTTGCCCCATCGGCGAGTCCTTGATGCCTCCCACCAACGGCCCTGCGTCTTCCGCCATGGCAGCCTTGTCCCGTGCGCTCTGCGTCTGGGTCTGAGTAAACGGCACGACGACGGCGAGTAGCAAGAGCAGGGCAGCCACCGATCCTACGACCCGATATTTCCACATCTCCATCGATCGATCGGGGTCGGGATTTATAGCTGCAGCGCCAGAGCGGGGGGGGGGGGGGGGGGGGGGGGGAGGATACGATCCGTCGGCGATGTATTATTGCGTGGGGACACTCCGGAGTCTGGACGGGACACGGGAGCGGATGGAATAGGATCGTCGGGCCCTACCACGTCCCCGTGCCGACTTTTTCCGAATCCCGAGGGGTTGACGACCTGCGCAACACGCTATGCTATCGCCAATGGCGGCTAAATTTTGCCCTTTTTTAAGAAATTTAGGATCTGACCCCGGTTGCAAAAAAATTCGGGATTTGACCCTTTTGTTATCGCCAGAGGCTCTGACGGTAGGGTTATACAGCCTACCGCCACGGCCCATGGCGGTAGGGTGCAACGGAGGGGGACGGCGGCCGTTTGACTGCGCTGACGTGGATAAGTACCCCTGGCGGTAGGCTGTCTAACCCTACCGTCAGAGCCCCTGGCGGTAGGGTGTGGCAGGTTTTGCCGTACAACCCTTCTGTAACGAAATATGCAGTGGACCTGGCGGTAGGTTCACCCTACCGTCATGGGGCCTGGCGGTAGGCTGTGTGACCCTACCGCCAGAGCCCCTGGCGGTAGGGTCCTGTGTTTTCCAGTGTAAAGTTTCTGTAACGATAAGTGCAAGGGCCCTGGCGGTAGGTGCACCCTACCGCTATGGGGGCTGGCGGTAGGGTCCTGTGTTTTGTTGTTTCTAGTTTATTTGGTTGCTTGTTTTCGAATTCAATATGACAGCAATATCACAGCAAGTTTTACAAATATGACAGCAATATCACAGATTTTAAACAATTAAACTTGGGCATCACATAGATCCACATTAGATAACTTGTGCATATAACATTTCAAACGAACTTCAACGGAGTTCCACGTAGTAGCAAACACATAGATCCACAAATAGCAAACACATAGTTCCACGTAGTTTCATAACCACTAGACAAGTTCAACCAAACTAAAAGAGCCAAGTATCGAAGAGCATAATCAGTTGCTCCTTCCCCTTTTGGAGGTGCGGTCCTCGTTACTCTTTGAACGAGTCTCTACGGTCTTGTTCTTGGGCCGGCGAGGAACCGGTTTCTGGAAAGGGTCCGGACTCAGCAAATCCTTCTTCTTTGGATTCCTCTTCTTCGGCAGCTGAGATGCTTGAGATGTTTGAGTTGGTGGAGGTCCATAATCTTCATCGTACTCCTCCTCCCCGTTGCTCTCATCCTCCTCCTCCTCCTCCTCCTCCTCTTCTTCATGTGTGGCCTCCTCCTCCTCCTCCTCTTCCTCCTCCTCCCCAACCAACCTAGACGATGAGGGAGCATGGCTCGATGAGACAATGAGACCCTGTGTGGCTACAGGCTGATAAGCTTCAACTGACCCAGCTCCAGCACACCCAAGCAGCCCTACCAGCTTGCGACAACGCTGCACGAACTTCTGCACTCACAATGAAACAAGGTCATAATAAGTATCAGATGGACTGATTGCAAGTGAACAAGATGCATCTGTTCCGAGGAGGCTGAAATTGTACCTTCATCGTCCCCCTCACTCTGTTCTCCGATTGTACGCTCCCGGGAGATCACCTAGTGCATCTGAGGCTTCAAAGATGCATCTGTTCAGCTCACCGGACTGCAACGGCATAAGTCAGTCACGATGACGAATAAAATATTTAAATACAACCGTCGGTTCAAACTTACCACTCTGTTGATGAGGGGTGCAAACTCCCTAAATCCACTGTGCATGTCTCTGATGCCGGTCTGGTATGCCTGTTCATCGGGGTCATCCCTCTCCAGCTCTGCGATGTCTTCCGCCGTCCACCGAGGCCTGAGACGAAGACGGTGCTTCTGGCCATCATCGTACCACCTCATGTGTCGGCCCAGGTAAGCATCCCAGTCAGTCACTTTCCTCTCCCCATCTTTACGGAACCTCCGTCGGTTCCACTCCGTCACATGAGTTTTATGCTCCTCTCCCCAGTCTGTGATCGACTGATTCTTCTGCCGGCTCATCCTGCAAGGCATAAGCAACAAGAATCATCATAAGCGCAACAAGATCATCATAAGCAACAAGAAACATGATAATCTTAATGAAATCATGGGCACGGAGAACAAAGCGCTCACAGGTGGAGCGTGTGGCCGCCGGTATCGGTGGGCTGGCCCGGTGGGGTATGCTGATAAATCCCAAACTGCGTGGCCACGCGGTGTGGCAAGTGCCACTCGACGGCGTACACACAGATCATGGGCACGATGCACCGCCAGAGACCACGGTCCGCATCGCACATCACGTTCAGATCAAAGTCCCACTCTCGGTCTTGTCGATACGACCACCAGTTTACCTATTACATATACATTGGTAAGTTCCCACTCTCGGTCAAAAGTGGAATCAAAGAGAAAGGTGTTGAGCGAGTTCATATACCTGCGTATGCGTCAAAGCGTCCAACTCGTTGGTGTAGGTCTTGTACGAAGTCTTGTTTAGGCCCGTGTAGAGTTTGACAACGTCCCACTCGTAAGCTACGGTGGGGTTTCAAGTCTCGTCACCGTCTTCGCTATAGTCTTCCCATGGGCATCTTGGCATCTTCTCCGGACGCCCCACCGGCAGCCGCTCCCACATCCAAATGGAGAAGGCCCAGACAAAGCCACCCATATTGGACTTGTCTCCCGTCCTCTGCGTTGCGTCGTCAAGCTGCAAAACATCAAATGAGGATCAGATATAAGAAAATGTCATGGACACACTTTCGTAGGTAGGTAGGCAATTAGACACTCTCTTACCGAACGGTATAGGTAGGCGAGAGATGCGGTCCCCCAACTGTACCCTGCATCCCAGTCCGCTAGGAAGAACAGATACGCCCAGTTGGCAGAGTTCCCGGAGCTGTCTGGAAACACGACCTCCGAGAGAATATACCACAGATAGGCCCTCGCGTACAACTCCACAGTCGCCTCATCTGCGCCTTGGGGGCATGTCTTCCGGTGCTCCGAGAGCCAGGTCAACGGCACACCGGATGTACGGTTACTCTTGGCACCGGGGCAGTCGCCGATGAGGGTGGTGACCCTCTCCTGCCAGTTGGTCCTCTCCACTCGACCGGTGAGTGCATGACCCTCGATCGGCATGGCAGTAATCATCCCCCAGTCCTCTAGGGTCACCGTCATCTCCCCGCATGGCAGATGGAAAGAATGGGTCTCCGGTCGCCACCGGTCAATCAGAGCTGTGAGAGCTGCGTGGACAAGCGTCGGCGGCTGACGCTTGAACTGCAACACGAAACCCAACAGACGGGCTCTCTTGAAGAACGGCGCGTAGCGCTCGTCGTAGTCCATATGCCCATGAACCCCGTGACCCCTCATGCGCAGTGGCTGGAGCATCTGTCAAAAAGTGAACGCCAAAAGTTAGGAAATTATTTTCATCAATCCGAAAACTTTGATCAATATTTCATTCATATCACTTACCTCTCCGTTCTCTATGAAACGGGCACGATGACCCTTGTCGAATGCCCAGTCCAGCATGGAGTACCGTGGCCGATGTTGTCCGCAAGAGGTGGCCGCCTTAATAAAATTTCATAAACAAAAGCACCATAAGCATAAGCATACATAAACAAAAAATGAACTCAAATCATATCAACATGCATCATATCAAAATAAAATTTTAAGCATATTCCTCCAACAACATCTACTACACATGATGGATCAAATCATATCAACATGCATCATATCAAAAAAAATCCTCCAACATACATCATATCATCATATTTTTAAATAATTTTTCCAAACAACATCTTCATATCATCATATCAACATGCATCATCAAACTAGGGTTCATCTTCACACTAGATCATATCATCATATCAACATGCATCATCAAACTAGGGTTCATCCTCATATCAACATTACATCATAATTTTTTTAACAAAAAATTATGAACTAGGGTTCATCTTCACACTAACATATGAACTATTGATTAGAGTTCATATCCAATACCACTAGTTACTAAAGAACTAAGAACTACAACTACAATCAATCTTAGGTGAAAAAATCCAATCTAAGTTCAAAAACATGAGAGATTTCAAGCAAATAATGCGTCGAATCGGAAGCAAGTTTGCAAAAACTAATTGGAGGATCGGAGGAGCTTACGTTTCTCTCTTCGGGGCCATCTCGATCCGCCAAAACGGTGAAGAAACGGTGAAGATCGGAGGGGTAGAGTGGAGGAGATGAGAGAGGGAGAGAGGGGCGCGACTTGGGGGAGAAAATGGATGAACTGCCGACTTGGGGGAGGGGAGGAGTGGGGAGAAGGGAAGGGGCGCGGGGGTCTCGGGCGAAATAACTGCCCGGACCCTACCGCCAGGGGCTCCGGCGGTAGGTTTACAGCCCCTGGCGGTAGGGTGCGACGGAGGGGGGACGATGCCGTCTCCGCGCGCTGACGTGGATTAGTTTCCTACCGCCAGGGTCCCTGGCGGTAGGCTATGTAACCCTACCGCCAGAGGCCCTGGCGGTAGGAAAAAGGGTCAAATCTTGAAAAAAAATCAAACGGGGTCAGATCCTGAATTTCTTACCAAAAAGGGTCAAAACACGAAATTTTGCCGCCAATGACGACACTGTCGGCCATGGCTGGATTCCTTCCTTCTCCCCAGGCTAGATATTTATCTTCTCGTTTCCTTGTTCATGCAAAGTCAACAAAGAGCAATAGGGGATTATTCTATCCTATCTTCCTATGGGTGGATCCGTGGATGACAGAGGAGCAAAGCTGAAATGAAAATACTGGGTGCGAATTCTTGGGTTTAAGTCAAGATTATGATAGAAGTGGTAATGAAGTCACGGGACCGAAATTTCGCCACGTATATGATATACTCCCTCCATTTCTAAATATAAGTCTTTTTAGAGATTCCATTACAAGCTACATACGGATGAATATAGACATCTTTTAGAGTGTAGATACACTCATTTTGCTCCGTATGTAGTCCATAGTGGAATCTCTAGAAAGACTTATATTTAGGAACGGAGGGAGTATATATGATTCGTTGCATGCGTGTACCTGTGACAACTGACAAGTTGCTGCTTGTCTTTCCAGAAGTTTTGCGTGGTCCTTAATTCACTCTCATGCATGTGATCGCGGACGCTAGAAAATCGAGAAAGGGTGTGTTTGGTTACTTGGATAACATCCGGTCAGACTGTGGGGATCAACTTTGACCCGTTTTATTGCCAACGCGTGCGGCTGGGTTTGCATAGCATGCTTCTCAAAGCAGCCCAGAGTCTGGCTTTGGAGGAACGGACGATCGACCGTTTCCAACAAGTCAGGCCTGAACAGACGCGACGAGGACACGCGGAGATGATCCGAGGCGAGAAGATCTAGACGACAACCAGCGGCGACAACCATCAGCGAGTGGGTCATCACCACTTCATCAATGGTGGTAAGCCCTTCCCTTCCCGATTTGGGTACCATTTCTCGAGTTGGGACCCGATTTGGGTGTCGAGTAGGGCTTAGTTTAGGTTTGATTTAGGATTAAATTTGGGGGAATATCAATTCGATTTGGGGGAAGGTCAATGTTATTTGGGGGGATATCGGTTAGATTTTGGGGAACATTGGCGATTTGAAGGAAGATCGGTGTGATTTAGGCTTAGATGTGATACTGTGTTGAGCAATAATCTTCATTGTTGTGTAGTCCATGTATTAGCATGGTCACTCGTACAAGGGTTGGTTCTACACATTGTAATTCTGATCCTTGTACTAGCTCCCCCCTTCTACATGACAACATGCAATGAAGATCATCACCATTGACGTGCACATTGTTATCATCCTACACATCACTATTAGCATGCACACTTCTATGATCCTACACAAGTCAGTGCACTTCAGCATAGACACGCACATTGGTCCTTTTTTAATATGTTAGAAATTTGGTAGTGTGTTGAGCATGTGTTCTTCATTGTGATGCTCTATCGGCAAGTTGGTCCTCGACGCTGCTCGAAGAACAAGCCGGTCCTTGGCAATGCTGCTGAGGGCAAGCAAGTCCTCGACAATGTAGAACAAGGCAGCGCAGCCAAGAGGCTCCAGGAGAGGCCAATGAAGGTTGGCCACTTCCATGAGGATATGGTTGGAAGTGACCATTCCTGCACAGAGGTGGTGATCAAGTGCGGCGAGCATGGGCCAGCACTTGCCATGGTTGTTGAGTGGATGCTTTGTAATCTCTGTGTTGTCAGTGTGTGAGTCTTGAACTTGTATGAATGTGGTTGATGTGTATGACTGTGTGTGCACGCCACTATTATGTGTATGTTTCTTCAATGTGGTTTAACCTCCGTTCTTTGCAATATATGTTGTTTGTTGTTGCTGCCACTATTTCGTGTATGCTTGTTCAATGTTGTTTGATCTCTTTACTTTGATGGTGTTGCCATTGTATATGCATGTGACGCGTGTTGGTAACCTCACCACTTGAATAAGAAGTTACCACACTGCATGTCATCCACATAACGAAACAATGTCACATTGCAAGTGGGAGCACGAACTTGCAACCAAAAGTTGTGCTTGTGTTTTTGCTCGCATGCATCTACGGCTTTGTGGGCAACCAAATGAAGTGTGGAACATGGTTAGGTGCTGTATAGCTCAACCAAACATGCAAGGGGGCCAAAATGATGCGAGGAACCAAACATGCCCGAAGTGAACTCACTCTAAATCGCGGCGCATCCATCCTTTTCCCATGGCCACACCGTCGTTGTTGTTCGTATAATGCCCTCCAAGAGATTGGACAATGGTGCCCCATGGCATCGCAAGGCTGCCATTGACTCCTAGTGTTGTGCATGTAGTGCCCTTTAGTTCATCCAAATGTTAGTTGTGCAAGCTCGGGTCTACACTCTTGGATTTCTTTGATAGCTTGTAAGTGAGCCTCGTGTTATTGGTGCGACCTCGATTGATGATTTTCCTTCATGGCCCAGCTAGATTCCTATTTCGGGGAGATTTTGGGGTCTGTTTTTTTGGTCTTAGGAAGGTTCTAGATCGATTTTTTCTTTTTCTACCGACTATTATACATTTATTTGTCTTTTTTTCTTTTATTTTCTATTTTTTGTTTGTGTTTTGCTTCAAAAATATTTTTAAACAAAAAATCACAAAATTTTAAGAAAATCTTCACAATTTTACAAAATGTTCATTTTTTTTAAATCAATTTTTATAAAGTAAAAAATATAAAAAATATTCAAGTTTTAAAAAAATTCGGCAAATTTTGAAAAAAGCTCACCATTTTTGAAAAAAAATCACACTCCTCAAAGAATATTTGTGTCAGGAATATGTTCAGAAACTTCAAACATTGTTCAATCTTTAAAATAAATATTTTTTGTGTTTTTAAAATGAATGAAAAGCCTAGTGAAATCCATAAATAGAAAATGTTAGAAAACTAAAACATGAGGGAAAACCGCTTGCTATGCTACAATCACGAGAACCAATTGGTCGGCCAACAATGGCGCTACGTGTGTTTGCTCGCCGATTTGTTGCAATAAGCAACAATTAGGGCCCATAAATTTGCAGCATCTTGGCAACCCACCGCCCAAAGGGGAGCGGCTACTTCCCGTGTTTAGGTTTGTTAGTTCGTTAGTTTCGCTATTTCTTTGTTTTTTCTTACTTCTCGTTAGATCAAAAAATTTAATTTAGAAAGATTTTAATAGAAAGTAAGCCAAAATATATATATAAAAGGAAACCTCATTTCTGCCAAAAAGAACGTTGGAAAACCAATTAAAAAGAACATCAGGCAAGCTTGGTAACGCTTGTTGTTCTAGTTGGGCTGGCCCAATTCAGTGTTATGTGAGGGAGGATGTGTGTTTCCTCGCTACTTCTCGCGTAGGTCAGGGAATTGGAGCCCCTTTTCAGTACCGCAACCCACATCGTTGCGTTGAAGGCCTTGGGTGTTGCTATTAACCAGACCAAATAGCCCACTACTCAGTCCACGTGTGTCTTGGACCGATCACCCGTGTGTTAGCTCCCCACACATCTATACCTACTAATAAAGAATGGGTTAGAGGGACTGTGGTATCCCCAGCCCACCAAAATTCAAATTCTGACGCTCGCATTTATTTTTGCATTTATTTCTGAATTTCCGGCGATGTGCATTCAGTGGGAGAAGATGTTTATAGACTTCTGATGCCTCCTATCTTCATAGCTTGGAGAGGTGCTACTAAACTTTACCAACAATGCGTGTGTTGCAATAGAATTTTTTTTCTATTAGACCTCAAAAGCCAATCTGTTTGCTGCTTTTACGTACGACGCTTGCCCATATGTACGACAACAACAAAATTAGTATATGCGCAAAAAAAACATAATTAGTAGCTTGACCTGGGGCTACTTTCGTACTCCCTTGCCCAGCCAATTCTTAGGACGTGGAGCTCGGCCTATGTAATAAGACCTGCAGCTAGCTAGCTAAACGATAGCATGCGAATCAATCCAGCAGCTAGCTAGCTAGCTTGCTATGTGCGGATATGGACTGTGAATTGTAACATCCCAGAGTAAACATTGTGTGTACAATTATTTGTGGATCATCAACATTACATCGGCAAGTTTGGATGGATGGCTCCCGCATCGGTGTTTGTGGACTGATCCAGCCAATCCACGGACAAATAATATGTCTATTTTAATAGTCGACGTTGGAGATGCATTAAGCTGATTATTTTTTTGTTTATTGTTTTCACTAAAATCATTGTACATTTTACTTGTGAACTAGATCATGATTTATTAAGATTTTTTCGCTTCAATATTGGTGTCAGCTGGAGAACAAAATGTATAAAAAACAGTGACCTTTGTTTGTGAAACCATGAGTAATCTTTCTTGGATTCTTCACGCAGAGCTTGGTGGACACGGGAGTCCGCTCGATGGTGAACTGCGCGTAACCTAGAGTTTGCAGAGCACTTGGTCTCGAGCCTGCCTCGAAATCTGTAGACCAATGCGGGTTGTTCGACCAATATGTGCTTTCGAATAAATAATGGTAGGAAGTGACAAACATTTGGAAGCATAATAGACAAATTTTGCAGGAATTCTGGGAATTTTATTGATCAAAACAAAAATAAACAATAGAAACCAATTTGAGGATTCGAACTCCAGACCATTAATATCAATCAGAAAAGCATCAGTCGGGTTTTATCTCCACTGTAAGAGAATGAACCTAGGCAATCCTCGTGTAAATCCCCTTCGGTACTTCTGCTACTCGTGTGACCCTATCGAGGTTACTGCTGGTATGACCAACCGATGGTTGGAGCGCTACGCATACGCTGCGCTGGCCGGAGATCGAACCTAAATGGGATCACGCTTCGGGCTCTTTGGTGCGCCAGCTTCATAGCCAACGCGACGGGGCATCTCGACCTCATTGCGCGTCTTTGAGGGCCAGGTTCTCACCTTCCGGAACCTTGATTACGTACTTTAGAACAAGCCTGGGATGTGCACACTGATTCATCTTGCCGGAGAGAAAAGTGTCTGCATGTGATGCGTTCTTGGTTGACGAAGTATTCAAATGAACATGCCTGATACGCCTCTAACGTATCTATATTTTTTTTATTGTTTCATGCTATCATATATTATCAATATTGTACACTTTATATGTCATTTTATATCATTTTTTAGAACTAACTTATTAACTCAGTGTCTAGTGCCAGCTCCTGTTTTCTGCATGTTTTTGATTTTTCAGAAAATTCATACCAAACGAAATGCAAACACGACGAAACTTTTTGACGATTTTTTCGGGATAAAAAGAGACCCTGAATGCTCCGGGAGAAGACCATACAATACACGAGGGAGCCACAAGGAAGGGGGGCACCCCCCTGGGGGTAGGGCACGCCCAGGTGCCTTGTGTCCCCCTCTGCCTCCGTTTGATCTAATTCCAACGCTTTAAATTCCCATATATCTAGAACCACCAGGAGAGGTCCTGAAACAATTTTTTCGCCACCGCAAGTTTCTGTTTTTCTGCGATCCATCGGGAGGCCTTTTCCGATACTCTGCTGGAGGGGAAAACCATTGTGAGGCAATCTTCATTAACCTTGTTGCCTCCGTGGTGATGTGTGAGTAGTTCCCACAGGACCTACGAGTCCATAGCAGTAGCTGGATGTCTCTCTCTCTCTCTCTCTCTCTCTCTCTCTCTCTGATCTTCAATACAAGGATCTCTTTGGAGATCTATTCGATGTTATTCTCGCGGTGTGTTTATTGGGATCCATGAATTATGGGTTGATAATCAAATTATTCAATGAAAGTATTTGAGTCTTTTCCGAGATTTATTATGTGTGATTTTATGGCCTTGTAATTCTCTCTGATCTATCCGTCTTCTTTGGCCAAGTAGATTGATTTATCTTCAGTGGGTAGGTTCAATCTTGCGGTGTCCTTACTCTGTGACAGGAGGAGTTGCAAGACACGTATTTGTATTGTTGCCACTAAGGTTAAAACGACGGGGTTTGAACATATTATTTGGTCTTACTTTGTCTATATTGTGTTATCATGCTCCAAGCATTATTCTGTTTGTTATGAACTTAATACCTTAAGATGCATGTTTTATAGCGGTCCAGGGGTGGAGTAATAGTAGTAGGCATCACTAAGTTTGATGGTCTACTTGTCACAGACGTAATGCCTATATATTGATCATACCATGAAGAATCATCATAACTATGCGCTATTCTATCAATTACCCAACAGTAATTTGTATACCCACCGTACTATGCTCATGAGAGAGCCTGGTCCATTCACTTTATATTTACTAAAACCCTAAAAATACCTGTTGTAATTTATTTACTTTATTTTTACTTTTTATTTTATCTATCTACTATTATTAGATTTAATCCTTACAGTTGGCGAGAACACGGGGATTGACAACCCCTTTGCTGTCAGTAGGTGCAAGCATTTTTGTGTGTGTGCAGGTGCCGTTTTTATCTTGTCCATGCGGCGTCTCTTATTGATTCGATAAACCTTGATTCTTAACTGAAGGAAATATTTTTTGCTAGTGTACTACTTCGCCCTTTTTCTTTGAAAAATCCTAACGCCTATCACAAATAGCAATGCCATCTATGGCACACTATGGATATGAGTGCACCATGAACACCATGAACGCCACGCTATCTCAAAGCATTGAGAAACCAATACAACATCAAGAATATGCACCCTGTTAGTAGACTCGACCATCACGCCATACACTAAGCATTCTACAAGCGAATGCGCCTTTGTCATGCCAATACCTTGCTCGCTCATATTTGCGTTCGCCCAACGGCCGACAATAAGAATCACTACAAAATTTTCAGTACCCTAGGGTAGTATGGTGGTAGTTTCCCTTGATAGGATGGTTGTTGGGCTGGAAGTTTTTGGGGCCGGTTAAAAACTAAAATCCCAAATTTATCATTATTTCAAAGTTCAGCATTTGTCTCAAAAAATAACAATTGAAAGTTCAGCACGAAATGATCCTATTCTGATTTTTTCTCACAATCTGACCTTTTTTTTGTAAAGCCAGTCTTGAGTTCATATCATGGGTTGAGTTATTTTTGGTTATTTTCGTTTTGACAAAAAATAATTACTTAAATTGTTGTAGATTTTTTTTTCACGAAGAACCTACGAATTTCATTAGAAAGGAGTCGTCAAGAACGAGTACATTTGTCCTCGCAGAAAGCCAAAAAATGCAGCACAAAGAAGAAAATACAACCAAGTCCCTAGACATGATCTTAATCGCTAAGGGTGGGCATAGAAACCGACGAACCGAACACACGACCGAAATCGAAACTGAATTTTGTTTTTTTTTTCATTGGTACATATTATTTCGGTTTTTACCTGCAATAACCGAACTAAACTCAGTAGGTTCAGTTAGCCGAAATAAAACAGAACTGTAACTTAGGCAGTATACACAAAACCTGTAGTGGAACTCTCAAAAGCTGGACGAACGACCATCTCCAATTTTCCAGTAGGCAGATCCTATTCCCTGCATGGGTGGGGCTCCATGGGTTGGCCCATTCCTAGGATTTTCCCCGCTAGTTTTAGGAAGATTCTAGAACTTTCCTTGAATCAATTATTTTCCTTTATTTTTCTTCTGGTTTTATTTATTCATTTTCTTTCCCTTTTTATTTTTCCGTTTTTTCTTTTTTAAAATCCGTATTTCTTTGAAATCATGACATTATTTCAATTCTGAACTTCTCTAAATTCGTGATAATTTTCATAATTTTAATCATTTTTTAAAATTCATGAACAATTTTTGAATTTGAGAACAAAATTTGAAATTCATGAATGTTTCCTCAAACTCACAAAAAAAATGAAAGTCATGAACATTTTTTCAAACTGATGATAATTTTTAAAATTCGCGAACCTTTTTTACATTTGAAATATTTTTGAATTTGTGAAAAGTTTTTGAAGTGGCGAACAATTTTGAAGTTCACGAACATTTTTTTTGACTCAGAGAACAGTTTCTGAAATTTGGGAACAAGTTTGGAGGTTCACAAACATATTTCGAATTCATGAAATTGTTTTGAATTCACAAACAGTTTTTTAGTTCATTAACATTTTCAAAAAATTGTGGGAACAATTTTGAAGTCCACGATTTGTTTTGACCTGGAGAACATTTTTTTAGTTTGGGAACAAGTTTTGAAGTTTGCGAACATTTTTTGAATTCATGAAATTGTTTTGAATTCACAAGCACTTTTTTTAGTTTATGAGCAGTTTTAAAAAAAAAGTCTGGGAACAATTTTGAAGTTCACGAACATTTTTTGACTCAGAGATTTTTTTTGAAATTTGGGAACAAGTTTTGAAGTTCACAGACATTTTTCGTATTCTTGAAAAAAATTTGAATTCACGAACATTATTGAGTTCATGAACATTTTTAAAAATTCTGGGAACAATTTTCTAAATTAACGAATATTGTAGGAATTCTTGTATGTTTTTGAACCGGCGAACATTTTTTGGAATTTTGGCACAATTTTTAGAAATTTTCGAACATTTTTTTTGAAATTTGGAGCAATCTTGTAAATTCGCAAACATTTTCTGGAATGGGCCGGCCCTCAGCTTGGGCGGAAGGAGAACAGAAACTCAGAGGACAGGCTATTTCTACTAGGCCTTCGAAGAAGATTGAAGAGAGAATTCGCCCGGGCCGAATGCGCGAACCGACGCAAAGACGCGGAAAGAACTTTTTACCATGCCGACGGTTACGGGAGCTCCTAATTGGCGCTGCAGGCGCCAATTAGGTAAGCTGGCGCTCACAGCCTGGAGCTCGTGGGCCGGCCCAACAAACAACTTCCCTCGACTGTTTCCTTTCGCTCGACCGCAACCCAGTTCCTTCGCTCGCTCGCAAGCCAAGTCATCTGTTGATCGGTCAATTTCTAAAAAAAAATGTTAATCGTTCAGATCATTTGACCTTTGACTTTTGAAAAATAGATCTAAAAAAAGTCAGCGATTTGAAAAATAGTTCACAAATTTCAAAAAAGTTCATCGTTTTAAAAAAAAGTTCATCAAATTTGAAAGAAAATTCACCGAATTTAAAAAGAGCTCATCGATTTTGAAAAAAGTTCATCGATTTTGAAAAAAAAGTTCATCGCTTTGAAAAAAGTTCATCGAATTTGAAAAGAGCTTATGGATTTTGAAAAAGTTCTTGGATTTTGAAAAAAGTTCAACAAATTTGAAAAAAGTTCATCGAATTTAAAAACAGTTCATTGATTTTGAAAAAAGTTCATCAAAATTGAAAATAAGTTCACAAAACTGAAAAAGGATGGAGAACTTGAAAAAATAATCCGCGCATTTACGAAAACAAAAAAAAGGAAAAAGAAAAACCGAGTAAACCGTTGAGAACAGTAGCGAACTGGAAAAACCTGGACAAGGAGAATAAAAAGAAAGCAGAGAAAAAAGAAATCACATGTACTGTGATGGTCTAGTGGTTAAAAGGCAAGAGAATAAACCGTGTCTTGTTTGTAGCGTGAGTTCACGTGTTCGATCCCCCAGGGAAGCACCTTTTTTTGTTTCTTTAAAAAGACAAAACGAAGGCAAACTGGGCCGGCCCAAAGCACAGCGAGCCGGGGGGTGCTGCAGGCGCCGGTTTGCAAAATTGCCTATAACCGGCGCCTGTGGCGCTAAATAGGATTCGCCGACGGTTACTGCCAGTCCAGGTAGAACTTGACTATTTCTCTTATATTAAAAAAAAAGAACTTGACTATTTCTCAAAAAAAAAAAAGGTAGAACTTGACTAATCATTGGCTGCACGACGACTGCACGTCTCACAGGTGCTCCCGAGCCCAAGAATGAATCGCAAAAATCTAGTACTACAACGTTGCAGTCTGATGCTACACGGCGTTAGCTCGTCCATAAGAAATGATCAATTTCTTTACCGTTCCGCTGTCCCTTTCTGGACCCAAAGTTCGTGTTGCCTTTCTCGGAAGAGCGCCCATATCCCAATATCTGCCAGAAAAGCCCGGCAACTGTTGAAATGATGAATCCAAACTTTTCTCCGGCCAACCACTAGAGACAGCCCCCTCCTTTGTTAGCATACCAAAACTCGTTGTACAATGCATAGTGATGGCTAGGAAAAGTCCTGCAGCTTCAGATGGCCGTCCCTTCTCCACCATAGGGAGGACCCTGCCTACCGGACGGTATAATTTTGCTTAATCTACTTTCTAAAGAAAAATCTTAATCATCAGCTGGAGTAAGAAATAACAAGGCCCTGTCTTGGTAATCTGCTCCCATCAATTTCCCTCCGTTGCAAGCTACATGCAGTTTTATGAAAGAAGACAACGCTGTCCCAACTACAGAAACCCAAACAAAATCTACTTAGACTTGACACTGCCAAACCTAACTAAACCGTGCACATTATCCACGGACCAGAGGCACGCGTGCCAATCAAGGCAAGAGAAAAGGTCTGCACCTTATCAGTCGAGGGCGCCAAAGGTGTCCAGAACCAGAGTCCACCACCCGAGCTCGTTATCACGGCGGCGAGATCGAAGGACGGCCTAGGAATTCATCACGATGACAGGATCCACCGGCCAGGAGGAGCTGCTCTGAAGAGGCGCGCGGTTCACGTGGGAGATGCGAATATGCCAGCAAAGGGAGCTGGAAATTGATCGAGCTGTACCCGATCAGATCTCTCTTCGCCAACCTCACCGACCGGTCTCCAGTCTCCCTCCACCAAGGCACCAACAACAAACCCTGCACTAGGCTCCAGTTTACACTGCACTGGTAGGCCCCCGAGTCCGTCACTCTCGCTGGAGCGCTTGACTTGGGCATCTCGCCGGCCGAGCCACACCAAAGCGGCCTCCTTTTTCCGCACAGGGACATGGCACCTCCCCCAACATTTTTGTGCCTTTTCCTCTCTCCATCGTCCACTGACAAGTTCGGTTGGGTTTGGCGAAAGAGATCGGTCATCGGTGGACTGGTGAAGTCGAGCTGCACGCCTTTGGATGGGAGAAGTGTTCCTGTCCGGGTTCGGTGCCACGCCACAACTTTAGGTCTATCCAGAAGGTCATTGTGGACGCTACTCTGAACAGAGATAATCCCAGGAATTTGTCTTGAAGGCTTCTGCTCCAGCGTGAACTGCACGGCTACACTGCTGCTGCCTCACCTTCCCAAGAAGCACGGTCCACGGTATACCAGGATTTTTTTGATGGGGCCATCGTCACAATTGGTTGCACTAACTTGGCCGCTGAGTGTGTATCTTTTTTTCTCTCTCTTTCAGCTATGGATTTATACGAACGATCCAAGACATCTCAAAAAATAAGGAAATTATAGTAATGTTCTGTGATAGCCAACCAAACTTAATCTCCAACACAAGCCGAACTGCCGAAGGCATGGCACCATTGCTGCTCCATTGTCGAAGCCAGCCTGATCATGTATCCTGCGGTGCGGAAGTCGTCGTGCTTCCAGCTGCACCAACGTGCTAGAGAAGGACCCGCCGTCGTAGAAGCCATATGTAGATAGAAAACCCTAAAGCTGAACCATCTCTTGAGTAAAACTTGTGAGAGCTTCGCAACAACGGCGAAGAGGGCACCGTTGCAACAGAGAAGGAGCACGGACCACCAGAGAGCTATTTGTCGTGTCAGGAAGACACTGAAGGAGAGAAAAGTAGGCCATCACCTCATCGCCGCCGCAAAAAGGGGCAGGGGGGGGGGGGTCGACCTTCGATCATAGCGACTAGTTGACTGCAATATCACCACCGCAAAGAATAGGAAGGAGATGACTATTACCGTCACCAACACAAAGACACATGAAGCGCCAGTCCAGATCCAAAGGACTTGAGGCGGCATAGACACCGCCTCCAAGATTCAACACCGAAAGCCGAGAGAACCATTGCTTATGGGAAAGATTTGGAGAAAATTTATTCGCCGCCGTCATGGCCACCAGTGAAGTCGAAATCATGAACAACTGAAGACCTAATTAAGACACTAAACTACTAGACACGTGCAAAAGTAAAGTTCCAGTGTTTCCCTCCCTCCAGCCGCCGCTAGAGCAACCAGTGAGGGCGAGGGAATCCCGCTAACATGTAGTTTAGGCCGTCGGTTCCCCGCGGCGGCGGCTAGGTCAAGAGTCGGAAAAAAAATGATTGGGTGTGGATGACACTATTTTTTTCTTTATCACCTACGGGTTTTTTTGCAAATTTTTTATCTATTCATCTTGAATCATGGCAGTACAAGCACTGAAGCGAGCCGAAGGCGCGCCGCCGTCATCGCCCCTCATCGCCGGAGTCGGGCACAACTTGTTGTAGTAGACAGTCGGGAAGTGATCGTGTTAAGGTCCCGTAGGACCAGTGCACCAGAACAACAACCGCCGCAGATAAAGAATAATGTAGATCAGAAGGATCCAATCCGAAGACACACGAACGTAGACGAACAACTACGAGATCCGAGCAAATCCATCAAAGATAGATCCGTCGGAGACACACCCCCACACACCCACCAACGGTGCAAGACGCACCGCCAGAATGGGGGCTAGACGGGGAGACCTTTATTCCATCTCCAGGGAGCGGCCGCCGTCTTATCTTCCTGAGCAAGACACAAACCTTAACAAAACTGAAAAAAGCGACTAAAAACGGAGCCCTCCTGCCGGCCCTTGCCGAGATCCACCGCACCCCCATGGCCCTAGGGCCACTGGAGAGGAGGCAGACCAGAGGCGGCACCGGCGGGAGGCAGAAACCCCACATACACGCACATGCACTTACCCCTATGAACGTACACACACCTTAGCACTATGAGCACCTTCGAAATACTGAGCCAACATCGCATCTTGGTATTGACGAAATCATCACAAACGCCTTGTAATCGACATGAATGTCTCCCACGAGAATTACCATCGGACTACGCTGAGTTCGCAAAAAGAAAACTACATGTCTAATAATAAAAAACTGCATGTGAGAATCAGATGACTGCTCAATGGCACATGGCAGTACAGGACTTCGATCATGTGATCAGCATCCCAAAATTGCATACCCTGTTCCACATTGGCCTTGGTGAGAAGATGAAATTAGCAGAATAATACACCGACACATTGCCGTCTTCCAAATCACTAAGTGCAAAAGTTGGCACCACCCATATGCAGATATGCTGTCTTGAGCTTTTCTACCGTCAGCCATCTTAAAAGAACTCCCCTTTCCAGCAATTTTTTAGGGAACCCTTTGCATCATGAGATCTAGCACGTCGAATCAGCAACAATCAAAGAACATTTCTCCCGCAAAAAAGAAAGAGAGGAGAAACAAACAGCAAAAAACATTGGCAATATATAACTAAAAGACTGAGTGAAAGTGTAAGTACGCAATATCTTTTTGATGAAAATCCTAGGAAATCACATATTTTCTAACTAAAATAGCTAAAGAGATATATTATATATCCTTGCGCAAAAGCCTAGTGGTTTTGCCCATTTCTAAGTTGACCGAGAAGCTTTTATTTCGGTGTAGAGAGCCAATTCAATATCTGTTATAAATTGTAAGGTGCACAATGTATATTTTATTTTGAGTGGAGTGTTGGAAATATTAGCACTTTTTCGATTAGACTAATCAACGAGTATACAGTAAACATGTCAAATACGGTATGCATCTCATACCAATACATAAGCATGTGAGCATGAACCGTACATAGAATTAAAACATCTATGAACGACATATATACGGCCAACACATGAACGCGCAAATAGGAGATGAACGAGTCATACCCTCCGGTTGGCCAGGCCAATGCGGCGGCAGCCTCGGCATCGGCCGAGGCCTTCTTCTTGGCGGCTTCGTCATCAGCCATGGAGTCAATGCAGGGGAAGTAGTGAAAGTAGAGGCGGACGAATCGGGAGCAGTCACGTCGAGAAGCTCCCCAAAAACCTTATTGCCATTCTCCCCGGCAGGATCTCGAACGACAGGGTTCCGGAGGCACCTGCTCTCCCGACCAACCATGTACGCGGTCGTCGGGATGGGATTGTCAGAAGCAGCACAGAGAGAGGAACAGTAGGCGACGGCTAGTGAACTGAACTAGGTCACTCAACTGGCCAGTGCCTACTTATATAGGCCGACGTGGCATGGCGAGGCGAGGCGGGCGGCGGAGGAGGAAGAGCGCGCGTGTACAACTCCTCCTCCAAAGCTTCCAATGGCATGTGGTAAAGCAGCCCTTATAAAGGGGTTTCACTCTCACTCCACTAGCAGTATGGTACTAAACTTCCCACCACTTGTCATGCACCTAAATGTACCTTAGAGATTAACCAGGGATTATTGTCTTATATGGTACTAAGCCCATCTTTAATCCAATAACCCCCCACCAGATCTTGATGCACATAAGTTGGTCAACTGTTCCAAAATTCAATCCTCTGAACAGTACGGGCTCTCCCAAATCCAGACCATGTGTGTGGGAGAAATGAGGTTGTTCGGACTATTCGTCATGTTATCTCCAACATGTGGGCCCAACAAAAAACCCCCACCCACGACACACCCTTTCCTTTTCCTTTCCGGGGCCTTCCCTTCCCTCTTGGTTTCCCACCATAGAGGGATGTTTCTCGCTGGAGCCCTCTCCTCTAAAACCGGATGACGCCCTCTCTCCATCACAACGTATTTCTCCATGGACCGCTAAGGAGGAGTCTCCCACCAACTGCCCCGCTCTTGCCCTGACCCCCTCCCCATGTTTGTGCCAATCCACCACCCCCATCAAGGGGTAAGAGGCGTGCACTAGCTGTGACACCCCCCCCATCCAAGCCAAAAAGGTAGATACAATGTCTCCAGAGCCATTGCCACGTTGTAACATACAGTTGAACGACGTGCATTCCACAAAATATTAAGTCCATTGTTGGGCACACCTAATCTTCGCCATTTTGCCCTCTATCTTTCACACCATACTTCTTATCAGATAGCCATGGAGGAGTCCCCCGCCAACCGCCCCGCTCTCCGCCCTGATCCCTCTCCTCATGTTCGCGTCGATCGGCCACCCGCCCCGCTCTCAGCTCTGATCCCCTCCCCTCGCATGAAATGTGGTTGTCCGGACAATTCTTCATGTTATCTCCAACATGTGGGCCCAACACAAAAAACCCACCCCACGACGCACTCTTTCCTTTTCCTGTCGGACCATCCCTTTCCCGCTCGGTTTCCCGCCATAGAGGGACATTTCTCACTCGAGCCCTCTCCTTTAGAACCGGATGATGCCCACCACACTTTCTCCATGGCACCCTCTCTCCTTCACACCGTACTTCTCCATGGACTGCCAAGGAGGAGTCTCCCACCAACCTCCCCGCTCTTCGCCCTGATCACCTACCCCATGTTGGTACCGATCCGCAACCCCCGTGAAGGGGTAAGAGGCGTGTGCCGCCCATGATGCCTCCCTCGAGCCAAGAAGGCAGATCCAGTGTGTCCTAAGCCATTTCGACGTTGTAACATACAGTTGAATGTCATGCATTCCAAAGAAAATGATGTCCATTGTTGGGCACACCTCATCTTTGCCATGGCGCCCTCTCTCCTTCACACCGTACTTCTTCATGGACCGCCAAGGAGGAGTCCCCACTAACCGCCCCACTCTCCGCCCTCATCCCCTCGTGTTCGTGTCAATCACCATCGCCCCACTCTCCACTCTGATCCACTCCTCTCACGGGAAATGTGGTTGTCCGGACTACCCATCATGTTATCTCCAACACGTGGGCCCAACACAAAAACCTCATCCCACGGCGCACCCTTTCCTTTTCCTGCCGGACCTTCCCCTTCCTGCTCGGTTTCCCGCCATAGTGGGACATTTCTCGCTGGAGCCATCTCCTTTAAAAATGGATGACGCCCACCTCACCTTCACCATGGCGCACTCTCTCCTTCACACCGTACTTCTCCATGGACCACCAAGTAGGAGTCCCCCGCCAACCCCCCACTCTCCGCTCTGATCCCTCCCCTCGTGTTCGTGCCGATCCGCCATCCCCATCAAGGGGTAGAAGGCATGCACCGCCCGTGATACCCCCAAGCAAAGAAGGCAGATCCAATGTCTCCTGAGCCATTGCCACGTTGTAACATACAGTTGGATGCCATGCATTCCACAAAAATATGATGTCCTTTGTTGGGCATGCATGCCACTGTATCCGTTATAAGCAACCAAGTAAGGCATTTAGCCTTCTATCCTAACTAAAAAATTGTCCGACTTGATGAAAAAAATATGAATTGCTCGCTCATGCAATTTGTTGCAAATCCATCTCTAATGAAATGCAATTTGTCATATTTTTTAAAGTAGGAAAATTATTCCGCTTAGATAGCCATAACTGAGAAGAACAACACCAATCCCCCATCCAGATCCACATTCACATCTATTGCATAATATAAGTAAGAGGCCCACATGTTTCCAAATGATTTTTAATGGGAGACAAGTGGGCATCCCACATAATCTCACATAAATGATAGATTCAGCTAAACTGTTGTACCGAAACATAATAATGACACTTCAAGTAACCTACCACTGATACTACTTAATTTCACGTGCATTGAAATAAGGGCATATATATTTTAGTACTTCAACATTAACTGTATCTAGCATACATATTCAAAATATTCTTGCACACCAGACTACCTTGGTGACTTCTTTTTTACCAGTAAATCACTGTTTTTTATTCCTTTATTTTTTTCTCCCAAGAAAAAATGTTTCTCTAAGTGATATGTGAATGGATTTTTTGACAACCATAATAAAATATCAAGAGGTAAAAACTCTTTAATCAAATAATTCAAGAATGTATCCATGATGCATTTGACATTTATTCCTTTCCATAAATGTGGCTTGTGTTATCAAACATTGATTTCTTTCCATAGATTCGGTCTTTAAATATTGATTAAGGATCACCGTGAGTGATTCTTTTCTATAACAACATTACTAAATTTGGTAGATAAAAACCGGACTAAATAGATCAGTGGGCTAAAAACCAATTTAAATAAATTCGTGGGATAGGAAAAACCGATGGGGGAGGTTTAACCGGAATGGAAGCGACACTACTAACTCACCATGGCATATAGGTATGTGCCGACTCTAGTGGTATGTCGAGCAAAAATCAACCTATTGGTCACAGAAAAAAGGAAACGGGAAAAGAAAACCAAAAAACAAAACATAGAAAAAAATAAAAACAAATGGGTCAGCCAACTTTGATTATACTTGATGTTTTGGTAAGATTTGATTTGATTGGGTATGAATACTGGAAGGTAAAGAAAGTTTGGAGTCAGTTGAGATTTTTTTTAAGATTTGATTTGAATGAGTTAATGCATGAAGTTGTTTTGGGAAAGTGTCGACTTGATTGAGTTAATGCACGCGTCAAATGGACCCGCCAAAATGGATTGCGCTTGAGAGCAATATGATCTGTAAGACGCTCGTGGTCATCATATAGAGTTTGCCGAGGGGTTGGTGGGAGTAAGGCGAGACTACCAACTCCCCCTTTAGGAGTAGATATGAAATTGTCAAAAAAATTGATTTTATCATGGAAAGCAAAGATGCTTGTATTTGTAAGAAAGTAAGTGGGAGCATGATAATATTTCTAAACACTGTGTGTGCATGACACATTGTTGTTGATTGGAAATTATATAAATTTCTGGACACAAATTACGACTTTATTGAAACTAGTTTTCAGTAAAGTACTTAGGTAATATAGCTTTGTATTAGGCATAATAATCTGTGAAGATAGTAGTGCCTAACAGGGGTTAGCCAAATACATATTGACAAGATAATAAAGCAGCTTAGTAAAATGTCAAGAAGTATTTCTTGTCTAAGTCACATGGAAGGAGTTTTCATATTCCATGGTATGTAAACAACCAGATACGTCCAGTACTCCAAGTAAGTTGTGAGTAAATTTACCAGAGTGATCAAATTATTGATCATAGGACAACAATGAAAATGTTGTTAAGTACTTAAATGAGAAAGACGACATGTTTCTCGCATATGGAGAAAATGAAGAGATTGATGTAAGGAGATACGTTAACACATGACTTGTTGTAAGTAGTCACCTCTGTGAAATCTTCATCAGTGCTTCAAGCAAATTTTGATTTCAATTAAAGGATATGTGTAATACATTACAATGGTGGCACGGTAATTTGGAATTGGTCCAAGAAGGTTACAACGGCGAATTCTATATGATGAAAGCTACGTATGTTGTCACTTTAGAAGCAACAATGAAGGGTGATGGATAAAATAGTTAATGTACGAACTTGGTATGGTTCCATAGCCCAGTTTAAGAAATCAAAAGGTCCTACCAGTCATTCAAGACATAAAAAGCTAGTTTCATGCAAATTATGAATTTTTGTGGAAGCATCCAAAAAGCATTATTATGCATAAAAACAACATAAGAAACAATAGGAAAACATGATGCAAAATGGACGTATCAACTCCCCCAAGCTTAGACCTCGCTTGTCCTCAAGCGAAAATCGAAATCTAAAAACATGTCCACATGCTTAGAGAGAGAGAGAGGTGTCGATAAAAAACAAAATACGGACATAGAAGCATCCCGTTGATTATTATAATAGCAAAAAATTTAAACATAAAATTTTTATCATAGACTTCTCATGAGCAAGTGACAATTCATCACACTATCCAAGTTAAAGCATAAACTCTAATAGAAACCAACAAACTATGTTCTTAGTCAACTTTGCAACTACAATTCATCATCTTTTCAGGAAGAGGGTCACGTATCGGAGCCTTTAGGCAAGTCCACATACTCAACCATCATATAGTCTTCTATGATTGCTAACACTCACCGCATACACATGAGAAAAATGTATCAACCGGACACATAAAAAGATAGGGGATAATAGTTTTGCCTCCCAACGTATTCACCTCAAGGGTGATGTCAACAATAATAACTCACGCTACCCATATTCAACTGGACATATGTGCCTAGATCTCTCCTCACCACATGATATTTGCCAAAGGAGAAAAAAAGGAATAGAGAGAAAAACTTTGACTTTTTGCATAAAAGTAAAAGATAGGCCCTTCGCAGAGGGAAGCAGAGGTTGCCATGCGATTATTTGTTTGTATGCTCAACCCCTTAGTGCAAAAGAACGTCACGTTGTATCGCCCCTTGTGATGGCGACCTTTATTATGCAGTATGTCGCTTTTATTCTTCACCATCACAAGTTCATACAACGCTCAATTTTCTCTTACACTAAATGTTCTCACACTTTTAGAAGCAAATTTTATTGCCTTATTGCACCGATGACAACTTACTTGAGGGATCTTGCTCAATCCCTAGGTAGGTATGTGTAACGCCCACGATGCGGCTATATCTCCCATGTGTCGAGGCACGACTTAGAGGCATAACCGCATAGTGGTTTTGTCGCAAGAAGGGTCATCTTCACACAATCCCATGTAATGAACAAGAATGGGATAAAGAGTTGGCTTACAATCGCCACTTCACACAATACATAAATTATTCATACATCATCCAAAATACAAGCATAAAGACTGACTACGGTCAAAATCCAGATGAAAATAAGACAACCCCAAATGCTAGATCCCCGATCGTCCCAACTGGGCTCCACTACTGATCATCAGGAAAAGACACATAGTAACGACCACGTTCCTCGTCGAACTCCCACTTGAGATCGACGCCATCATCTGCACTGGCATCGTCGGCACCTGCAACTGTTTTGGTAGAATCTGTGAGTCACGGGGACTCAGCAATCTCACACCCGCGAGATCAAGACTATTTAAGCTGGTAGGAAAGGATGGTGCAATGAGGTGGAGCTGCAGCGGCAAAAGCATATATGGTGGCTAACTTGCGCAAGTGAGAGCGAGAAGAGAAGCAACGGAACGGACGTCATCTAGCAATGACCAAGAAGAGGTCCTGAACACCTGCTTACGTCATTCATAACTCAGACCGTGTTCACTTCCCGGACTCCGCCGAGAAGAGACCATCACGGCTACACACGCAGTTGATGTATTTTAATTGGGTCAAGTGACAAGTTATCTACAACCGGACATTAACAAATTCCCATCTGCCTCAAAACCGCAGGCACGGCTTTCGAAAGATAATACCCTGCAGGGGTGTCCCAACTTAGCCCATCATAAGCTCTCACGGTCAACGAAGGATAAACCTTCTCCCGGAAAGACCCGATCAGTCTCGGAATCCCGGTTTACAAGACATCTCGATAATGGTAAAACAAGACCAGCAAAGCCGCCCGAATGTGCCGACAAATCCCGATAGGAGCTGCACAAATCTCGTTCTCAGGGCACACCGGATAAGTCAAGCTACGAGTAAAACCAGACCTCGAGTTTCCCCGAGGTGGCCCCGCAGGCTGCTCAGTTCGGACCAACACTCGAAGGAGCACTGGCCCGGGGGGTTAAAATAAGATGACCCTCGGGCTCGCGAAAACCCGGGGGAAAAAGCTTAGGCGGCAAATAGTAAAACCAAAGTTGGGCCTTGCTGGAGGAGTTTTATTCAAGGCGAACTGTCAAGGGGGTCCCATAAATCACCCGACCGCGTAAGGAACGCAAACTCAAGGAACATAATCCCGGTATAACAGTAACTAGGGCGGCAAGAGTGGAACAAAACACCAGGCATAAGGCCGAGCCTTCCACCCTTTACCAAATATATATAGATGCATTAATTAAATAAGAGATATTGTGATATCCCAACATATCCATGTTCCAACATGGAACAAACTTCAACTTCACCTGCAACTAGCAACGCTATAAGAGGGGCTGAGCAAAAGCGGTAACATAGCCAAACAACGGTTTGCTAGGAAAGGATGGTTAGGGCTGACATGGCGAAAAATGGGAGACATGATATAGCAAGTGATAGGTAGCGGAGCATGGCAATAGAGCGAACAACTAGCATAGCAAAGATAGAAGTGATTTCGAGGGATGGTCATCTTGCCTGCAAGGTTCTCAGAGTTGTCGAAAGCTTGATCCTCGTAAGCGTACTCAACAGGTTCCTCGTTCACGAACTCGTCTCCCGGCTCTACCAAGACAAGAACACAAACAAACGGAACCACAATCAACAACGAGAAATGCACAAGCAACATGATGCAAAACATGTATGATATGCGAGATATGATATGCGATGCATATGCGTGCTCCGGAAGGAAAATGATGAACATGGAAGTAACTTGACAAACCAAGCATGCCACTGGAAAGATGAGATGATTTCGGTCGAAATCGATATAAAGATCACCGGAATCGGATGCACGGTTTGCAAATGGCAAGCAAAACAAGAATGACACGAATCTGCGATAAACAGCAAGATAGCACTCAAAATGCAACAAAAAACAATGTTACAGCACCCCAACATAGCAACAAAGCATATGACAGTAAACTACAGGAGATGCTTGACAAAAGATGAACACTGAACTACGGCTAATTCACAACATATCAAGCTCAAACAAGCATGGCAAAAGTGCAAAAGATTACAGGTTCACAGACTTAGTGAAAAACTGGACATGGCAGAAAACAGCATCAGGTAGCCATGTTTAGAGCACGAAATCAACATGCTACAGGAACTTAACATCGAAAAACAAGGCATGTTAGTGTTCTACTAAATGCACGTGACAAAAGTCCCTTACTGACCATAAGCCAAAAAGGACCAGAAGAAATAATGGCAAGCATGTAAACATAGCAAGTTTCGTTATCAGGTTTCAGACTTAGCAGAAAACAGAGCATGGCAGAAATATTAATATGTAGGCCTCTTTGTGAGCTTAATGCACTCACTAAAGAGCAATTCATGACAAACCAAGCATACCTACAGCAAGATGGCATGTTTATGAAGCTATCCATGGCAAGAACAATTGCATATCATGTATGGATCAACTACAATACGCTTGGCAAAAATGCATATCATGTTAAGAATCTGCCAGAAATATTTTATAGCAAAAGTAGAGCAAGATTGAGTCATGCTATGGCACTTCATAATTGCAAACAATTGCAAGAATGGATCAATTACAACTATAGCTACAAAACATCCTTACTGTACATCTCCAAAATATGCATGGATCTCTCTGTAGTATCAAGTTTACATGGCAACAAAATTACAGCAGACAAGGACTTAGAGAAATCACTAAGTCCCTGAAATCAGAAATATTACGGGGCCTACTTTGCATGCTTGTGCTAGTCACCACAGAGATCACAAAAATACATGGACTACACCATTGGAAATATGGCATGGCATACTTCAAAACACATGTAGAGCTCATGCTCAAAAGATGCACAGAATAAATGATACAAAAAAGACAAATCTCCAAGTTCTGATAAGAACCAGAGGATAACAGCAACTAGCCCTCTTCCAACAGAAATTTGGGCATCAAGATGACCTCTAATGAACATGGTGCAATTGAACAAAATGAAGAGCATCACGATACGAACAATTTTACATATTACACGCACAAATCGGAGCTACATGCACGGAGTTATCGCATCGGGAACAGGAGCACTTGCTGAAATAATATCAAGACAGAAAATTTAGAGGGGTACGGGAGAGGAAAAGTCAACCTCTTCTCGGCGGATCTGGATCGAGCCCGTGCTCCTGGCCGGCGACGGGGAAGGAGGGAGAGGCCGGAGGGAAGGAGGCGAGGCGACGGCGGGGAGGGACGCCGGCGGCGAGGGGCGGCTGCGGCGGCGAGGCGGCGGGGTCGCGCCGGCCGGCGGCGGAGAGGTCGCGGCGGCGCCGGCGAGCGGCAGGGGGCGGAGCACGCGCGCGCGGGCGGCGGGCGTCGGGCCGGCGGCGCGCTGGGCGCGGAGGGGCGCGCGGGGCCCGCGGGCCGGCGGCGGGCCTGGCGGGCCGCGGCGGCGGGAGGACCCGGCGGCGACACGTGGCGGCTCCGGACTGGTCGGGTGGCGCGTCGGACGTTGTCCGGCCGGAGCGGACGCGTCCGGCGCGGCGCGGAGGGAGAGGGTTAGGGTTTCGTCTGCAGTTTCGTTTTTCGGGATGCCCACATATAAATAGGTAGAGGGAGCTAGGAGGCTTCAAATGAGGTGCGGTTTTCGCGCACACGATCGTGATCGAACGACCTAGAGCATGGAAGAGAGTTTGGTGCGTTTTGGGCTGGTTTTGGAGGGGGTTTTTGCTGGACACTCAAATGGACTTTGCGGATGCCCGGTTAACCGTTGGAGTACCAAACGACCTCCGAATGGAACAAAACTTGACCGGTGGTTTCCGGGTGGTATACTAGGGCCACATGACAAGCCTCGGTCCATTCCGAGAAAGTTTGACACACGCACACGAAAGAAACAAGAGGGGTGCACCGGAGGAGATAGGAGCGCCGGATTGGAAAACAGACAACGGGGAAAATGCTCGGATGCATGAGACGAACACGTATGCGAATGCAATGCACATGATGACATGATATGAAAATGCATGACATGACAAAATACAAAACGAAAGACAAAACCCGACAACGGAGGGAAAAACATAACACATAGCCGAAAATGGCAAGAGTCGGAGTTACAAATATGGCAAGTTACATGCAGGGTGTTACAGTATGGTGGACTCTTGAAAATAAGATTTGGGTTTAAGGGTTTTTGGATGCACAAGTAGTATCTCTAATTGGTGGGGAATTTTTGGCTAGCAAAGGTAGGGGGTGTTGGGGAACGTAGTAATTTCAAAAATTTCCTACGCACACGCAAGATCATGGTGATGCATAGCAACGAGAGGGGAGAGTGTCGTTTACGTACCCTCGTAGACCGTAAGCGGAAGCGTTATAACAACGCGGTTGATGTAGTCGTACGTCTTCACGATCGACCGATCCTCAGCACCGAACGTACGACACCTCCGCATTCAGCACACGTTTAGCTCGGTGACGTCCCGCAAACTCACGATCAAGTAGAGCTTCCGGGAAGAGTTTCGTCAGCACGACGGCGTGCTGACGGGGATGGTGATGCTACCGACGCAGGGCTTCACCTAAGCACCGCTATGATATGACCGAGGTGGATTATGGTGGAGGGGGGCACCGCACACGGCTAAGAGATCAATGATCAATTGTTGTGTCTTATGGTGCCCCCTTGGCCCGTATATAAAGGAGCTAGGGGGGAGGCGACCGGCCAGGAGGAGGGCGCGCCAAGGGGGGAGTCCTACTCCCACCGGGAGTAGGACTCCTCCTTTCCTAGTAGGAGTAGGAGAAGGGGGAAGGAGGAGAGAGAGGGGAAGGAAAGGGGGGCGCCGCCCCCCCCTTGTCCAATTCGGACTAGAGGGGGAGGGAGCGCGCGGCCTGCCCTGGCCGCCCCTCCTCTTCTCCACCAAGGCCCAATAGGCCCATTATACTCCCCGGGGGGTTCCGGTAATCCCCCGGTACTCCGGTATATGTCTGAAACCTCACGAAACACTTCCGGTGTTCGAACATAGTCGTCCAATATATCAATCTTTACGTCTCGACCATTTTGAGACTCCTCGTCATGTCCGTGATTCCGAACTACCTTCGGTACATCAAAACACAAAAACTCATAATACCGATCATCACAGAACTTTAAGCGTGCGGACCCTACGGGTTCGAGAACTATGTACACATGACCGAGACATGTCTCCAGTCAATAACCAATAGCGGAACCTGGATGCTCATATTGGTTCCTACATATTCTACGAAGATCTTTATCGGTCAAACCGCATAACAACATACGTTGTTCCCTTTGTCATCGATATGTTACTTGCTCGAGATTCGATCGTCGGTATCTTAATACCTAGCTCAATCTCGTTATCGGCAAGTCTCTTTACTCGTTTCGTAATGCATCATCCCGCAACTAACTCATTAGTCATATTGCTTGCAAGGCTTATTGTGATGTGCATTACCGAGAGGGCCCAGAGATACCTCTCCGACAATCTTAGTGACAAATCCTAATCTCGATTTATGCCAACTCAACAATCACCATCGGAGACACCTGTAGAGCACCTTTATAATCACCCAGTTACGTTGTGACGTTTGGTAGCACACAAAGTGTGCTTCCGGTATTCGGGAGTTGCATAATCTCATAGTCACAGGAACATGTATAAGTCATGGAGAAAGCAATAGCAGTAAACTAAACGATCAAGTGCTAAGCTAACGGAATGGGTCAAGTCAATCACATCATTCTCCTAATGATGTGATCCCATTAATCAAATGACAACTCATGTCCATGGCTAGGAAACTCGACCATCTTTGATTAACGAGCTAGTCAAGTAGAGGCATACTAGTGACACTATGTTTGTCTATGTATTCACACATGTATTATGTTTCCGGTTAATACAATTCTAGCATGAATAATAAACATTTATCATGATATGAGGAAATAAATAATAACTTTATTATTGCCTCTAGGGCATATTTCCTTCAGTCTCCCACTTGCACTAGAGTCAATAATCTAGATTACATAGTACTGATTCTAACACCCATGGAGTCTTGGTGTTGATCATGTTTTGCTCATGGAAGAGGCTTAGTCAACGGGTCTGCAACATTCAGATCTGTATGTATCTTGCAAATCTCTATGTCTCCCACCTGGACTTGATCCCGGATGGAATTGAAGCGTCTCTTGATGTGCTTGGTTCTCTTGTGAAATCTGGATTCCTTTGCCAAGGCAATTGCACCAGTATTGTCACAAAAGATTTTCATTGGACCCGATGCACTAGGTATGACACCTAGATCGGATATGAACTCCTTCATCCAGACTCCTTCATTTGCTGCTTCCGAAGCAGCTATGTACTCCGCTTCACACGTAGATCCCGCCACGATGCTTTGTTTAGAACTGCACCAACCGACAGCTCCACCGTTCAATATAAACATGTATCCGGTTTGCGATTTAGAATCGTCCGGATCAGTGTCAAAGCTTGCATCGACGTAACCATTTACGACAAGCTCTTTGTCACCTCCATAAACGAGAATCATATCCTTAGTCCTCTTTAGGTACTTCAGGATGTTCTTGACCGCTGTCCAGTGATCCACTCCTGGATTACTTTGGTACCTCCCTGCTAAACTAATAGCAAGGCACACATCAGGTCTGGTACACAGCATTGCATACATGATAGAGCCTATGGCTGAAGCATAGGGAACACTTTTCATTTTCTCTCTATCTTCTGCAGTGGTCGGGCATTGAGTCTGACTCAACTTCACACCTTGTAACACAGGCAAGAACCCTTTCTATGCTTGATCCATTTTGAACTTTTTCAAAACTTTGTCAAGGTATGTGCTTTGTGAAAGTCCAATTAAGCGTCTTGATCTATCTCTATAGATCTTGATGCCCAATATGTAAGCAGCTTCACCGAGGTCTTTCATTGAAAAACTCTTATTCAAGTATCCTTTTATGCTATCCAGAAATTCTATATCATTTCCAATCAACAATATGTCATCCACATATAATATTAGAAATGCTACAGAGCTCCCACTCACTTTCTTGTAAATACAGGCTTCTCCAAAAGTCTGTATAAAACCATATGCTTTGATCACACTATCAAAACGTTTATTCCAACTCCGAGAGGCTTGCACCAGTCCATAAATGGATCACTGGAGCTTGCACACTTTGTTAGCTCCCTTTCGATCGGCAAAACCTTCTGGTTGCATCATATACAACTCTTCTTCCATAAATCCATTCAGGAATGCAGTTTTGACATCCATTTGCCAAATTTCATAATCATAAAATGCGGCAATTGTTAACATGATTCAGACAGACTTAAGCATCGCTACGGGTGAGAAAGTCTCATCGTAGTCAACCCCTTGAACTTGTCGAAAACCTTTCGCAACAAGTCGAGCTTTGTAGACAGCAACATTACCGTCAGCGTCAGTCTTCTTCTTAAAGATCCATTTATTCTCTATGGCTTGCTGATCATCGGGCAAGTCAACCAAAGTCCACACTTTGTTCTCATACATGGATCCCATCTCAGATTTCATGGCCTCAAGCCATTTTGCGGAATCTGGGCTCACCATCGCTTCTTCATAGTTCGTAGGTTCACCTTGGTCAAGTAACATGACCTCCAGAATAGGATTACCGTACCACTCTGGTGCGGATCTTACTCTGGTTGACCTACGAGGTTCGGTAGTAACTTGATCTGAAGTTTCATGATCAACATCATTAGCTTCCTCACTAATTGGTGTAGGTGTCACAGGAACCGGTTTCTGTGATGAACTACTTTCCAATAAGGGAGCAGGTACAGTTACCTCATCAAGTTCTACTTTCCTCCCACTCACTTCTTTCGAGAGAAACTCCTTCTCTAGAAAGGATCCATTTTTAGCAACGAATGTCTTGCCTTCGGATCTGTGATAGAAGGTGTACCCAACAGTTTCCTTTGGGTATCCTATGAAGACACATTTCTCCGATTTGGGTTCGAGCTTATCAGGTTGAAGCTTTTTCACATAAGCATCGCAGCCCCAAACTTTAAGAAACGACAACTTTGGTTTCTTGCCAAACCACAGTTCATAAGGCGTCGTCTCAACGGATTTCGATGGTGCCCTATTTAACGTGAATGCAGCCGTCTCTAAAGCATAACCCCAAAATGATAGCGGTAAATCAGTAAGAGACATCATAGATCGCACCATATCTAGTAAAGTACGATTATGACATTCGGACACACCATTACGTTGTGGTGTTTCGGGTGGCATGAGTTGCGAAACTATTCCGCATTGTTTCAAATGTAGACCAAACTCGTAACTCAAATATTCTCCTCCACGATCAGATCGTAGAAACTTTATTTTCTTGTTACGATGATTTTCCACTTCACTCTGAAACTCTTTGAACTTTTCAAATGTTTCAGACTTATGTTTCATTAAGTAGATATACCCATATCTGCTCAAATCGTCTGTGAAGGTGAGAAAATAACGATACCCGCTGCGAGCCTCAATATTCATCGGACCACATACATCAGTATGTATGATTTCCAATAAATCTGTTGCTCGCTCCATTGTTCCGGAGAACGACGTTTTAGTCATCTTGCCCGTGAGGCATGGTTCGCAAGTACCAAGTGATTCATAATCAAGTGATTCCAGAAGTCCATCAGTATGGAGTTTCTTCATGCGCTTTACACCAATATGACCCAAACGGCAGTGCCACAAATAAGTTGCACTATCATTATCAACTCTGCATCTTTTGGCTTCAACATTATGAATATGTGTATCACTACTATCGAGATTCAACACAAATAGACCACTCTTCAAGGGTGCATGACCATAAAAGATATTACTCATATAAATAGAACAACCATTATTCTCAGATTTAAATGAATAACCGTCTCGCATCAAACAAGATCCAGATATAATGTTCATGCTTAACGCTGGCACCAAATAACAATTATTCAGGTCTAAAACTAATCCCGAAGGTAGATGTAGAGGTAGCGTGCCGACGGCGATCACATCGACTTTGGAACCATTTCCCACGCGCATCGTCACCTCGTCCTTAGCCAGTCTTCGCTTAATCCGTAGTCCCTGTTTCGAGTTGCAAATATTAGCAACAGAACCAGTATCAAATACCCAGGTGCTACTGCGAGCTCTAGTAAGGTACACATCAATAACATGTATATCACATATACCTTTGTTCACCTTGCCATCCTTCTTATCCGCCAAATACTTGGGGCAGTTCCGCTTCCAGTGACCAGTCTGTTTGCAGTAGAAGCACTCAGTCTCAGGCTTAGGTCCAGACTTAGGTTTCTTCTCTTGAGCAGCAACTTGTTTGCCGTTCTTCTTGAAGTTCCCCTTCTTCTTCCCTTTACCCTTTTTCTTGAAACTGGTGGTCTTGTTGACCATCAACACTTGATGCTCCTTTTTGATTTCTACCTCCGCAGCCTTTAGCATTGCGAAGAGCTCGGGAATTGTCTTATCCATCCCTTGCATATTATAGTTCATCACGAAGCTCTTGTAGCTTGGTGGCAGTGATTGAAGAATTCTGTTAATGACACTATCATCGGGAAGATTAACTCCCAGTTGAATCAAGTGATTGTTATACCCAGACATTTTGAGTATATGTTCACTGACAGAACTATTCTCCTCCATCTTGCAGCTATAGAACTTATTGGAGACTTCATATCTCTCAATCCGGGCATTTGCTTGAAATATTAACTTCAACTCCTGGAACATCTCATATGCTCCATGACGTTCAAAATGTCGTTGAAGTCCCGGTTCTAAGCCGTAAAGCTTGGCACACTGAACTATCGAGTAGTCATCAGCTTTGCTCTGCCAGACGTTCTTAACGTCATCAGTTGCATCTGCAGCAGGCCTGGCACCCAGCGGTGCTTCCAGGACGTAATTCTTCTGTGCAGCAATGAGGATAATCCTCAAGTTACGGACCCAGTCCGTGTAATTGCTACCATCATCTTTCAACTTTGCTTTCTCAAGGAACGCATTAAAATTCAACGGAACAACAGCACGGGCCATCTATCTACAACAACATAGACAAGCAAAATACTATCAGGTACTAAGTTCATGATAAATTTAAGTTCAATTAATCATATTACTTAAGAACTCCCACTTAGATAGACATCCCTCTAATCATCTAAGTGATCACATGATCCATATCAACTAAACCATAACCGATCATCACGTGAAATGGAGTAGTTTTCAATGGTGAACATCACTATGTTGATCATATCTACTATATGATTCACGCTCGACCTTTCGGTCTCAGTGTTCCGAGGCCATATCTGCATATGCTAGGCTCGTCAAGTTTAACCCGAGTATTCTGCGTGTGCAAAACTGTCTTACACCCGTTGTAGATGAACGTTGAGCTTATCACACCCGATCATCACGTGGTGTCTCGGCACGACGAACTTTGGCAACGGTGCATACTCAGGGAGAACACTTTTACCTTGAAATTTAGTGAGAGATCATCTTATAATGCTACCGTCAAACAAAGCAGAATAAGATGCATAAAGGATAAACATCACATGCAATCAATATAAGTGATATGATATGGCCATCATCATCTTGTGCCTTTGATCTCCATCTCCAAAGCACCGTCATGATCACCATCGTCACCGGCGCGACACCTTGATCTCCATCGTAGCATCGTTGTCGTCTCGCCAACTATTGCTTCTACGACTATCGCTACCGCTTAGTGATAAAGTAAAGCAATTACAGGGCGATTGCATTGCATACAATAAAGCGACAACCATATGGCTCCTGCCAGTTGCCGATAACTCTGTTACAAAACATGATCATCTCATACAATAAATATAGCATCATGCCTTGACCATATCACATCACAACATGCCGTGCAAAAACAAGTTAGACGTCCTCTACTTTGTTGTTGCAAGTTTTACATGGCTGCTACGGGCTGAGCAAGAACCGTTCTTACCTACGCATCAAAACCACAACGATATTTCGTCAAGTTAGTGCTGTTTTAACCTTCACAAGGACCGGGCATAGCCACACTCGGTTCAACTAAAGTTGGAGAAACTAACACCCGCCAGCCACCTGTGTGCAAAGCACGTCGGTAGAACTAGTCTCGCGTAAGCGTACGCGTAATGTCGGTCCGGGCCGCTTCATCCAACAATACCGCCGAACCAAAGTATGACATGCTGGTAAGCAGTATGACTTGTATCGCCACAACTCACTTGTGTTCTACCCGTGCATATAACATCTACGCATAAACCTGGCTCGGATGCCACTGTTGGGGAACGTAGTAATTTCAAAAAAATTCCTATGCACACGCAAGATCATGGTGATGCATAGCAACGAGAGGGGAGAGTGTCGTCTACGTACCCTCGTAGACCATAAGCAGAAGCGTTATAACAACGCGGTTGATGTAGTCATACGTCTTCACGATCGACCGATCCTCAACACCGAACGTACGGCACCTCTGCGTTCAGCACACGTTCAGCTCGGTGACGTCCCGCGAACGCACGATCCAGTCGAGCTTCCGGGAAGAGTTTCGTCAGCACGACGGCATGGTGACGGTGATGATGATGCTACCGATGCAGGGCTTCGCCTAAGCACCGCTACAATATGACCGAGGTGGATTATGGTGGAGGGGGGCACCGCACACGGCTAAGTGATCAATGATCAATTGTTGTGTCTTGGGGTGCCCCCGTGCCCCCGTATATAAAGGAGCTAGGGGGAGGCGGACAGCCAGGAGGAGGGCGCGCCAAGGGGGGAGTCCTACTTTCCTAGTAGGAGTAGGAGAAGGGGGAAGGAGGAGAGAGAGGGGAAGGAAAGGGGGGCGCCGCCCCCCTCCTTGTCCAATTCGGACTAGAGGGGGAGGGGGCGCGCGGCCTGCCCTGGCCGCCCCTCCTCTTCTCCACCAAGGACCAATAGGCCCATTATACTCCTCGGGGGGTTCCGGTAATCCCCCGGTACTCCGGTATATGTCCGAAACCTCCCGAAACACTTCCGGTGTCCGAACATAGTCGTCCAATATATCGATCTTTATGTCTCGACCATTTCAAGACTCCTCGTCATGTCCGTGATCATATCCAGGATTCCGAACTACCTTCGGTACATCAAAACACAAAAACTCATAATACCGATCATCACAGAACTTTAAGCGTGCAGACCCTACGGGTTCGAGAACTATGTAGACATGACCGAGACATGTCTCCAGTCAATAACCAATAGCAGAACCTGGATGCTCATATTGGTTCCTACATATTCTACGAAGATCTTTATCGGTCAAACCGCATAACAACATACGTTGTTCCCTTTGTCATCGATATGTTACTTGCTCGAGATTCGATCGTCGGTATCTTAATACCTAGCTCAATCTCGTTACCGGCAAGTCTCTTTACTCGTTCCGTAATGCATCATCCCGCAGCTAACTCATTAGTCATATTGCTTGCAAGGCTTATTGTGATGTGCATTACCGAGAGGGCCCAAAGATACCTCTCCGACAATCGGAGTGACAAATCCTAATCTCGATCTATGCCAACTCAACAAACACCATCGGAGACACCTGTAGAGCACCTTTATAATCACCCAGTTATGTTGTGACGTTTGGTAGCACACAAAATGTTCTTCCGGTATTCGGGAGTTGCATAATCTCATAGTCACAGGAACATGTATAAGTCATGGAGAAAGCAATAGCAGTAAACTAAACGATCAAGTGCTAAGCTAACGGAATGGGTCAAGTCAATCACATCATTCTCCTAATGATGTGATCCCGTTAATCAAATGACAACTCATGTCCATGGCTAGGAAACTCAACCATCTTTGATTAACGAGCTAGTCAAGTAGAGGCATACTAGTGACACTATGTTTGTCTATGTATTCACACATGTATTATGTTTCCGGTGAATACAATTCTAGCATGAATAATAAACATTTATCATGATATGAGGAAATAAATAATAACTTTATTATTGCCTCTAGGGCATATATCCTTCAGGGGGAAAGCACCACATGTTAAAGGATCTATGACAATATAACTTCTATGTGAATATGAACAAACATAAATCATTACGTTGTCTTCCTTGTCCAATGTCAACAATTTTGGCATATAATATTTTGATGGGGGCTCACAATCACAAAAGATTTATAGGATAGTGTATTTATATGTGAATCTTCTCTTCCCTTATTAATCCCTTATTAATCTTTCATGACCAATGCTATGTTTGTCAATCTCTAATAAAATTTTCTACTTATACTTTTCCTTATGTGGTGTCATCACCTACCATAAGATTAGCATATGATCTTTTTCATTTATTTCCTTTCTTTCTTTTTATTTATTTCCTTTCTTTTTATTGCAACATGAAAGTAAAGAAAGCAAAAACTCAAACTAAAGTTTATTATATATCTCGCACACGATTACAAGGATAGATCATTAAGCAAACTCTCGAAAAGAAAAGATCGAACTAAACTTTTATTCATCTAAAGCAAAATATCGAACTAAAATAAGTAAAGGCAAAAGATAGTGGGGATGATACGATACCGGGGCACCTCCCCCAACCTTGGCGGAAGCCAAGGGGAGTGCCCATACCCGATACTCAGTTTTCTTTTGGTGATGAAGAAGGTGGTGGTGGTGGTGAAGTAATGGTTGAGGGAGTCCTGGATTAGGGGGTCCTCTGGTGTCCAGACTATTTGATATGGGCCGGACTGATGGGCCATGAAGATAAAAGCAGAAGACTTTCCCCCGTGTCCGGGTAGGACTCCTATATGCGTGAATGGCAAGTTTGGTGTCCGGATATGTTATTTCCTTCCCCCACAAACCGACTCTGTACAACCCTAGGCCTCTCTGGTGTGTATATAAACCAGGGAGGTTTAGTTCGTAGGGGCTATCATAATTCTCATAGGCTAGACAACTAGGGTTTAGGCATTACGATCTCGAGGTAGATCAACTCTTGTAACCCCTATACTCATCGAATACAATCAAGCAGGACGTAGGGTTTTACCTCTTTTAAGAGGGCCTGAACCTGGGTAAACATTGTGTCCCCATCGTCCCTTGTTACCATTGATCCTCAAAGGCATAGTTTGGGACCCCCTACCCGAGATCTGCCGGTTTTGACAACGACAGTGGTATTCTCCAATATAACCATGAGTAGATCCTTCAAACCTTGAATCTCCCGAAGGGCTCAATGAAGTAACTCACTGTTTTTATTCACCTCAGCCATTATGTGTTTATTTTACGGGCCCCAGGGGTTTGTTCCTGCACTATTTTCTCTTAGGCGAGATATGTCCCAATTGGACGGTATGTGCCTACGAGGAGTATTCTCGAACCCATAACTGTGAATCAAATTGCAAAAATTATTACGATGTAACCTGTGTAAAGGCCTTCTTGGTGGGATTTCTTCTTGCACTTCGAGGCTCTCTTGATTATTTGATGATCTCATAGCTTGATGAGGATTCGGATGATTAGAGATGCCAGCCAATGTGCCTCTCGCGGAAGCCAGAGAGTGAACCCCAAAAGGATTTTCCTCTTCTTCCTCCATAGCAACTTCTTCAGCTTCCTCTCTCCTTAGATCCTCCCGAAACACCCCTGTGTCTTCTTCTCCGTTGTTAGAGGGTGAGGAAGACATGATGCTGGTCTAACTAAATCTGTCAGAAAACACCAAGGAAAAGAAAAGAGAAGATTTCTCCGTGATACGATGGTCAATAGGTTCGGGGGGTATATAAAGATTTTTTCTCTTGGGAGACAAGCAAATTGTAGAAAAACGGAGTCCGGAAGCTACCCGAGGTGGGCACAACCCACCTGGGCACGCCTGGCTGTCTTGTGCCCACCAGGGTATGCTTCCTGGTTGCTTCTTATTTTCCTATTTTTTGTTATATTCCAAAACTGACGAAAAATATTTTTGCGGAGTTTTCGTTCTCCATTTACTTATCGTATCACATACCTCCTTATTTTCACGATTCTGGAGTGTTGAAACGGCTTCTAATTTGTTGAAACGCCATTTATGATGGGACGCTTTTAACTTGGCAGAGTCATATTGGTTGCATCTTTCATGTGGTGTCTAGCTTGCATTGCTTCTTATTTGTTGAAATGGCTTCTGCTTAGTTTACACAAACAGTTGTGAATATGCCATGCCGTCCTCTTTTTCGTACATATTCCATCCTGGTATCATGTGTTTGCCTTACATCAAAGTAGTGATTGTTAGTATCATGCACGAATGAGTTCTGAAGAGTGAATTTTCCTGCTTTTTCTTGTCATTTTTACTTGAAAATTCAAAATCAATAAAGCGGAAGGGAATTAGCAAGGCAGTGGATAAAGGTGCTCCTTCCAAATGGAGGGCCTATACAGATTCTACTCCGCCACCCCCCAAGAAGATTTGCAAGACAACACATGCATAGACACTCAACGTAGTTGTGTTGATGATGAGCACGTCTCCCCTAGTGCACCATCACAGGTGCTCCCTCTAACTTGGCACTGTTATATGTGGTTGCATGTTATGTATGATGTCTAGCTTGTATTGCTTCTAATTTTGTTGAATTCCATCTGCTTACTTTACACATTATACTTGTCAATAAGACACGTGTTCCTGTTTCTAGAACATACAATATATGTCTATCACACCATGTTCTTACATCAAAGTACTACTGTTGTGTAACCTGCAATAATCACTTATCATAAGAAACGTTTGACATGGGAGTGTGATATAGGTTACATCTCGCATTCTTTTCTAGCTTGTACTACTTCTAATTTGTTGAAATGGCACTTATGACGAGACAGTTTTAACTTGGTAGAGTGATATTCGTTGCATCTTTCATATGGTGTCTAGCTTTTATTGCTTCTAATTTGTTGGAATGCCTTCTGCTTAGTTTACACATCATAGTTGTGAATATGCAATGATGTCCTTTTTTCTTACACATTCAATCGTCCTATCATGCGGTCGCCTTACATTAAAGTAGTGCTCGTCGGCATCCTGCATCAGTGAGTTCTGAAAAGCGAATTTTTATTCATTTTTCTTGTGGGTTTGACTTGACAAGGAAATACAATTAAGAAATAGGAAGGAAAAAAATAAGGCAAGGACTGATGGCGGTATTCCGGCGAAACCGGCATCAGAGGTGCTTTCTCTAGCTTGGCAGTGTGATATTGTCTTGCATGTTGCATACAGTGTCTAGCTTGCATTGCTTCTTATTTGTCTAAATGTCTTCTGCTTAGTTTACACAAACAGTTGTGAATATGCCATGCCGTCCTATTTTTCGTACACATTCCATCCTGGTATCATGTGTTTGCCTTACATCTCACATTATTTTCTACCTTGTACTACTTCTAATTTGTTGAAATGGCACTTATGACGAGACAATTTTAACTTGGTAGAGGGATATTCGTTGCATCTTTCATATGGTGTCTAGCTTTCATTGCTTCTAATTTGTTGAAATGCCTTCTGCTTAGTTTACACATCATAAGCTGTGAATATGCAATGTTGTGAATATGCAATGACACTAATGACGAGAGACCTTTAACTTGGTAGTGTGATGTTGTTTGCATCTTGCATATCATTTATTTCTTGTACTGCTTCACATTTGTTTAAATGCCAGTTATGACGAGACACTGTTAACTTGGCAGAGCGATATTTGTAGCATCTTTCATATGGTGTCTACCTTCCATTGCATTGCTTCTAATTTATTGAAATGCCTTCTGCTTAGTTTACACACAATAGTTCTGATTATCTCATGTCGTCCTATTTTTTTGTACATATTACATCCTCCTATTATGTGGTTGTCTAACATCAAAGTTCAGTTCATCTGTATCACGCATCAATTTGTTCTGAAGAACTAAATTGTTATTCCTTTTTCTTGTCGGCTTGACTTAACATGGCACTGAGAAAGATGAAGGAACACAGAATGACAGGGGATGGTGTTAGTACTAAGGACACATGGAAAGGGAAGCGGAAGAATCCTGTAGATTCTGCTGGTACTGATGGTGCAATAGAAGGTCAAAGTCCAGCAGAAAATTGTACAAACGGGGTATCCCGTGCTACACGAGCTGCAAAACAAGCCAAACAGGAACCAATAGCTGCCACCAAACAAGCAGAGATAGCCCTAGTTGTTGCAACACCTTCCACAGTACCACCAGCCGCACGAGTTAATCATTCGTCAACTCAGCTAGCAGCATGTTCCCAAGCTCCCTTGCCACCTGACACTACTTCCTAAGCACTCTTGACACAAGACGAGTTGGCAAGATCAGATGAACCTTGTGAGCTTCAACAGCAAGAAGGTAGTTGCTAGAGTCAAGTTACTGTTGCATGCTTCTTTATATGTAGTCTCACAGTTTGATGTACACTAACACTTCCTATGTTCGTTGTTGGACTAGCACCTAGACGCAAGAGGAAACAAACATTAGGGATAATGCTCGATACGTTAACTAAATCTAGAGGAGGAAGAATGGAGATCCATTTTGAGGCAGGTTTAAAAAGGCCACGTGATGCTACAGAGTCAGCCGAGTTAGTGTCAGAGGCAGCGGTTGCGTTATGTGTCATGCACGTATCCTCCCAACATGGATTCAGTACAGGAATGACAAAGACGAAACCCAGTTCTACACCTTCCTTGACCATTTATCTGTAAGTATGGTTATGTATGTAAACTAGTAATATCGTCTTGCTCTGTCCCATACTTTCTAGGTTGCTGATAATGAGACTTCCATCATTTTCAACAGATGAGGTTCAAGTTGGATTGGCAAGACGATGCAACCAGAGAAGCTTGCACCCACGTTTTCAAGTCTGCTCTGCGACAATATCGGTATAACTTGAGGAAAACTCGCTTTGAAGGCAAGGCTAACAATGAACTTGCCCAAACATCTCCAGTGGGAAATATATCAGATGAAGAGTGGAGAGGCCTCGTTAAACACTGGTCCGATCCAAAGTATCAAGCACGTTATATGTATGTGATCAGATCACATGTTGAACTCCTATATACGCATGTGCCTCACAAATCTATCTTCTTGTAGGTGAACTATTCAAAGAACAAGGCCAACCGTACGAAAGTGAAATTCCAACAGACGATAGGATTTCGTAGCTATATTGCACATTGCGGGACTCTTGTAATTAGCTGTTGTTTCACTCTTTTCACTATGCCATATTATTAGATCTATATTGACTTGTTCCAAATGCATAGGAAAGCCCGCAAGGACCAAAAAGTACCTGAACCAAATGTTGTGGAAATCTTCAAGGACTGTCACACCAGCAAGACGAACAGGATGACTACACCAGTCAAAGCCGTTGTTGTAAGTCCTTAATCCTCATGCCTTTTAACTACTACTTACTCTGACTCGTGCATTGAACTGCATGGTTTGCAGCCAATGTCTATTACTCTTTTCAATTTTATACACAATTGTCTTAGCGTATCATTGCACCCTAGAAGGTTTAAAAGAGAGGAGTGATATTCCTTTGATCTTGACCTGTAATCTAGTTCCGTGCTGGACTTGCCCACACAACGTTACAATTGCTTGTTTGTTTGTTCTCTGTTGTTTTGCGATATGAATGATGTCATACTATCCTTACCGTATTATAAACTTTGTCTCTTTATCCTTAGCTGGCAATACAATGTGAAGAAATAGACAATACATTAGCCATGGTACATGGCCATATGTTTGGAACCTGGTTTTATTATGTACTTTGCAGTAAAATACAACTAATATTTTACACGGGTTCACTAGAATAAGTTCTGTATATAAACCAAAGCTATTTTGTTTGGTTTTGCTGCCTCCTTAATATCTTTTGTTCTGACACTACTAATGTAAAAACTCAACTTTTCAGCAAGCTATGGAAAAAATGGTGGAACCGCCACTGTCGGTGTACAAAAGTAGGGGCACTCCTTTTTACCCCTCTACTTGTGCACGGACAGTCGGAGACGCGCCCACGGCCACACTAAGCAGGGCAGAGGAGGGAAGCCGAAGTCACAAGGCGACCAGAGGCAACGCCAAGACCAGAATACACAAAGAGCAAAGGGGTGAGGTGGGCTCCCCCGGCAAGAGCCTTCCCGGGGCAGCCTCCGCGGCCCCTGGCAAGAGCCTTGCCGGGGCACCTTGCCCAACACCAGCAGAGCGAGCCGCCCTTGAGCCCAAAGGTTCCGAACGCCGTCAACAATTACATTGGAACCGGTTCTCGGAAGGCACCTCCGTGGTGGCATGCAGATCTTTGTGAAGATCATGAACACACAAGGTCAGATGAGGATCAGAAGACGACGACCCTCGGCGGGATCCTAGCCGAGGGAATCCACAAGACCCCCGGCAAGCGCCTTGCCGGGGATGACTGCAACGCCACGACAAGACCCTTGCCGGGACCTCGGCAAGACCCTTGCCGAAGGCATCAGCGGGGCCACTGCCAGGCCCGCACCAACCCAGACTCCGCCGCCGTTCACATGCAGCTACCAGCCCAACCAGCTGGGCAGGCACCTGCGTGGCAACATGCGGCTTCCAGGACAACTCAGCAAGCACCTGCGTAGTGGCATGCAGATCTTTGTGAAGGCCCTACCACCGCGCCACCTCAGCAGCCTGCCTGCCTACATGGCGCTGCATGCACTGCTGGCCTGGGCGCGTGTCGAAGTGAGGCGGAGCGGCGACAGACGGGACGGGCCTCGTTCTCGTCCCCGATAAAGCTAATGGACACCTAAGTAGCGCATTTAATGCACTTTGTCCCGTAATGCCGTGCAATAAGCTCGCGCACTGTAGGCCTTTCCACCTCTTGTGTGCCACTGTGGCAACCCCTTTTCCTATAAAAGGAGGCCCAAGGCGATCAGGAGAGGGATTCAGCTTTTTGGAACCATGCAGCCACCATAGCTAGTCTGAAAGCTTAAGAACACTCAATACATCCACTAAAGCAGGACTAGGGTATTACACATCTTCGCGGCCCGAACCTGGGTAAACGATCTTTGTGCTAGCTCCTGGACCTGCTCTTCTCACAACCCCGCGCCCGCCGACCGTAGACGGGATTCCAGTGATCCCATAGGTGTCGTTCTCACCGACATCTTTGGCGCGCCAGGTAGGGGGCGCAGTTGTGAGAATCTAGTCTAGCAGTTAGCCTAACAGTCCTTCATCGCCATGGCTCCCAAGAAGAAGGCAGCCACGGCGACCAGTTTGTCGGGAGCCAGACGGCCCGCACCGGTGCGGGCGAGCAGCGGGCCGGTCTCGGACAGGACCCGAGGTGCGGCCCGCGAGCACCAACATCTCTCTGGCAGTCTGAGCCTGGCGAGCGGCGTCGTTCGTGCGCAAGATGACGGACCGCACGCCGCAAAATCCAGAGATGGAGATGGGCCCCCCGCAGGCGGCGCGGGGCCCTCCGGGGTTGCCGCCGTGCCACCCACGGGCGGTGCGGAAACCTCCAAGACGCCCACCCCGGCGCCCACAGCGCGCTCTTCCCATGGTGTGCGCAACGAGCAGCGTCACCACGCCGGTGACCCTGTACACCGCTGTGTGAAGAGCCCTGTGCATCATTTGCGGGACGAAGGAGGCCAGTGTACCCGCCGAAGTGCTGGCGAAAATGGCACGTAGCCGTTGGGCCATGATAGAGCCCCTTCTAACATGGTTAGAAGTCGAAGCGCGCCACGGTCCACGCAGCTTTCACCACCACCCACGCCAGCAGAAGCTTTGGCGCGCGCGCAGCTGCTCCTTGACTTCCCTCCCGCTGCAGAGAAGCTCGACGAGTGGAGAGCCACCATCCGGAGGCTCGTCTCTATCGCCAACAAAGATGATCCTCGACCGACGGGGCCCTCGGGCCGGCGCTCCGTCGAGCCACCACATGCCAGGGGTGGAAGGACCGGGGGAGCTGCAGCCACAGTGCACTCTCCACCCCCGCGCCAGTTGCCGCCGGTGCCGGTCCGTCGTGACGACGCTTGTGATAACATTTCCATAGCATCGTCCGACCCACGGACGCACCGCGATCAACGCCAAGTTCTTCGGGAGCGAGCCCATGAAGAGGCTCGAACTACCATCGAGCGCCGGCGCGGTACACGCCACCAGTCGGATAAGCGGGTGGGACTCGCTATGGACCACCCAGCACCGGGGGGCTCCGGTGGCCTACCTTACGAGGTAGGCTGCCCAACCTTTACCCGTGAGCTGCGGCAGTTCCAGTGGCCTTCCCACCGCACGTTCAAGCCCGACGTCGGCGAGAAGTACAACGGCAAGACCCATCCATCAGAGTTCCTCAGCATCTACACCATCGCGATGCAAACTACCGAAGCTCGCGACGACAAGGTGCTTGCCAATTACTTCCCGTTGGCGCTGAAGCCCAACATCATGTCTTGGTTGATGCACTTGCCGGCGGATTCCATTTCTTCTTGGTCGGATATGTGCCATGAGTTCGTTGGTGCCTTCACTGGAGGCCACCAAGCTCATGGCCAGGCCAGTGATTTGCATATCATTCCCCAGAAGGAAGGGGAAACCCTGCGCAAGCATATACAGAGGTTCAGCTGGGTGCAGTACAACATCCCCGGCGTTCATCCCGCCGCCGTGATTAGCGCGTTCCATCAGAACATGCGCAATCGCAAGATGCGTGAGGAGCTGGCGATAAACAAGGTTAAGGACGTGGCCGGACTTTATGTTCTGGCCGATAGGTGCGCCCGTGCTGAAGAGGTAAGGAAGTACCCCGGCGAGGACGCCGGCGTGGAAAACGACTCTACTGATGAAGACACCGCCGCCCCGATGAAGAAGGGCCGGCGTCGCAATAGGAAATGCAAGGGCAAGACTGTGATTGCCGTAGAGGGATCCGACGATACCGGCGCTGCCAAGAAGGCCAAGGCAAACGACCCCGGCAAGGAGATTGCCGGGTGCGCCACTTGCCAGGCCTTGGCGGCTGCCGACAAGCCAGGGGGCTCCGACAAGCAGTATTGCAAGATCCACCGCACCAAGGGCCACGGCCTCCAGAACTGCTGACAGGTCGAGCTGCTCGCCGAAAAGCAAAAGGCCGAGTATGAGAGGCGGGATAAGGAGAAGGGTCAAGACGGTGTTGGAGGATCCGGCAAGAAGCGTGGCGGCCAAGGAGGCCGCCGTGGCAAGGATAGCCAGCAAGAGAGGCCCGCTCGGGGCCGTGACAAGAAGCAAGAGGACGATGATCATGACGAGGATGACGAGTCCGGCGAGCAAGAGTTTCATAAGGCTACGGAGGCCATGTGCGTCGATGGTGGCGCCTCGCTGCACACTTCTCACCGCCAGCTCAAGCAGTGGGCGCGTGAGATCATAGCAGCAGAGCCATCGTTCGACGCTGAAATGGTCCAGCACGCCCATCATCTTTGATGCCGAGGACCACTCTGATCGCACCACTGCGGCCGGGTGTTTGCCGTTGTTGGTCTCACCAACGATACGCAACCTTAAGGTGAACAAGATGCTGGTTGACGGCGGGGCCGGTCTGAACTTAATCTCGCCCGTTGTGATCAAGAGGCTGCAAATTCCCGACGGAGACCTCGAGGAGACGGGCACATTTCAAGGGGTCAACCTGGGAAGAAGCCAGCCGAAGGGGAAGGTCACATTGCCTGTGACATTTGGAGGCGAGTTGAACTACAGGACGGAGAGGATTGTCTTCGATGTAGCCGAGATCCCCTTGCCCTACAACGGGATCCTCGGCCGCCCGGCACTAGCCAAGTTCATGGCGGCGGCGCACTACGCCTACAACACGCTGAAGATGCCTGGGCCGATGACCATCATCACCGTCCCCTACAACAAGAAGGATGCGCTGATCTGTGCTGACCTACTCTACCGGGAAGCAGTTGCAGCAGCTGCCGCCAAGGCACTTGCTCCTGCCGCTGAAGCCTCAGGAGGGAAGAAGAAGCCCGGCAAGACCTCTCGCACCCACTCCGGCAAGCGCACCTCTTTGGAGTGTTGTGCTACCGTCGAGGACGTGCCAGAGAGCTCCACCGGCAAGAGCAAGAAATCCAGAGTTGCGCCACCACAGACCAAGAAGGTGTCCGTTAGGGAGGATGGCACGGGAGGGGCTTTCACCATAAGCTCCACCCTCGACAGCAAATAGGAAGGCGCGCTCGTCACCTTCCTGCGGGCAAATGTCGATTTGTTTGCATGGCAAGCATCCGACATCCCCGGTGTTCCCAGGGAGGTGATTGAGCACCACCTAGCTGTCTGTCCTCAAGCGCGACCCGTCAAGCAGAAGGTTAGGAAGAAGGCTCTAGAAAGGCAAGAGTTTATCACGGAAGAGATCAGGAAGTTGGAAGCAGCAGGCTTGGTGAGGGGAGTGCTCCATCCGACGTGGTTGGCCAATCCGGTGGTGGTGCGCATGGCAAACGGGAAGTGGAGGCTGTGTATTGACTACACAGATATCAATAAGGCTTGTCCTAAGGACCCCTTCCCGTTGCTGCGCATCGACCAGATTGTTGACTCCATGGCCGGGTGTGACCTGTTATCATTCCTCGACGCCTACTCGGGCTAGCACCAGATCTTCATGACAAGAGAAGACGAAGAGAAGACATCATTCATCACCCCATGTGGTACGTATTGCTTTTTACGGATGCCTTTCGGGTTGAAGAGTGCTGGCTCAACGTTTGCAAGAGCGGTCCAAATTGGTTTTGAACCCCAGCTACATAGAAATATGGAAGCATACATGGATGACATAGTGGTCAAAACCAAGGACAAGGCAACTCTTGTACAAGACTTAGAAGAGACGTTTGCCAAGCTGCGCAAGATCAACCTCAAGCTGAACCCTGAAAAGTGTGTCTTTGGCGTTCCGTCCAGCAAACTTCTCGGGTTCTTTGTGTCGCAGCATGGGATTGAGGCAAACCCAGACAAGATCAAGGCTATCGAGCAGATTGCGGCGCCCAGGCGGATCAAGGATGTGCGTCGGCTCACTGGCTACATTGCCGCCATGAGCCGATTCATCTCCAAGTCTGCCGAGCGCACCCTTCCCTCTTTCAAGATTTTGAAAAAGGCGGGCTCTATGGAGTAGACCCTGGAGGCCGAAGTAGCACTGCAGGATCTGAAGGAATACCTCTCTTCTACACTAGTACTGGTGGCGCCTAAACCGCAAGAGCCGTTGCTGCTGTATCTGGCAGCGACGAATCAAGTGGTCAGCGCCGCACTGGTGGCGCAGAGGGAGGTCGACAAAGAGGCAGTGGCAACAGCAGGACCGGTGGATGGCACGTCAGAAATTCCCCCGGCAGGGCCTGGTGCCGGCAAGGCAAGGCCCCCGGCAGAATCTGATGCCATCGGGACAGGGCCCGCGTAGCCAAATGAAGTGGTGCAGAAGAAGAAGATGATGTAGCACCCGGTTTACTTTGTCAGCTCCCTCTTGCAGGGGGCTAGGTCAAGGTACTCCGGTGTGCAGAAATTGCTCTTCGGCCTCCTTATGGCCTCGAGGAAGTTGCGTCATTACTTCTAGGCCCATGAGATCACTGTCGTCACCCGCCTCCCGTTGCGACGGATACTGCACAACCCAGAAGCAACCGGAAGAATTGTGGAGTGGGCCTTGGAGTTGTCAAGCTTTGGGTTGAAGTTTGAAAGTACTTCGACAATCCAGAGCAGAGTCTTGGCGAAGTTCATTGCAGAGTGGACCTCAACGCCCGACGAAGAAATCCAGGAGACTGCTCTCCCCGACAAGGAAGCAAGTCGCGACTGGATCATGTACTTTGATGGGGCTTTCTCGCTGCAAGGCGCCGGTGCCGGTGTGCTGCTTGTCGCACCCACCGAAGAGCACCTCAAGTATGTGATCCAGATGCACTTTCCCAGGGAGATGTCCACAAACAACACTGCTGAGTACGAGGGGCTGCTTGCCGGTCTTAGGATCATGGCAGACCTCGGGTTAAGAAGCTCATCGTCAGGGGTGATTCGCAGCTTGTTGTCAGACAAGACAACAAAGATTATCAGAGCCCGTTGATGGAGGCCTACGTGGATGAGGTGAGGAAGCTGGAGGAGCGCTTCGACGGTATACAAGCAGAGCACGTTCCCCGAGCAGAGAACGACATCGCTGATTACCTGTCAAAGCGTGCTGCATTCAAGCTACCTGTGGAACCAGGTACCTTTCTGCTTCGGTTAACTCAACCATCCATTGAACCATCAACGGAATAGAACGAGCAGAGGAAATTAGGCCCCAACAAGTACTTTCCCGCTGAGCCCCCAGGGGCCACCGGCAAGGGTGTTGCCGCGGATTATGAGCCTGCCGAGGGGCAGTTGGCTCCGGCAGGGCACCAAGCCCTGGCCGTAGAGATGGCCGCCCCCATGGCAGAAGAGATGCCTTTGGTCCTTGTCGTCGAGCCCCAGGCTCCGGCATGGGCACATCATACCGTCTGTTTCCTCCAGACAGGGGAACTTCCTGAGGAGCAGGAAGAAGCGGAAAATGTAGCCCGTCGGTCTGCCTTGTACCAGTTCGTCAATGACGTCCTGTACAGAAAAAGACCGAACAGTGTGAAATTGAAGTGCGTCCCCCGGGAGGAAGGACTGGAGCTGTTGGCAGAGATACATGGAGGCACATGTGGCTCCCACATAGGGTCGAGGGCCCTTGCCGGCAAGGCATTCTGGCAAATCTTCTTCTGGCCCACCGCCCTCCAGGATGCGACGGCACTAGTAACCAGGTGTGAAGCGTGCCAGTTCCATTCAAAGAAGCTTCATCAACCATCTCAAGCTCTTCAAACAATCCCTCTCTCCTGGCCGTTTTCGGTCTGGGGGCTCGACATACTGGGCCCTTTCCCTCGCGCTGTCGGAGGCTTTGAGTACTTGTACGTTGCAGTCGACAAGTTCACAAAGTGGCCGGAGGTGGAGGCAGTGAGGAAGGTTACAACACAGTCAGCCGTCAAGTTCTTCAAGGGGCTAGTTTGCCGTTTTGGTGTACCGAACAGAGTCATCACCGACAATGGCACGCAGTTCACAAGCCACACCTTCATGCAATACATCCAAGACCTCGGCAGCAAGGTCTGTTTTGCTTCCGTGGCACACCCACGGAGCAACGGCCAGGTGGAGAGGGCAAATGCTGAAGTGTTGTGAGGCCTGAGGACGAAGACTTTTGACAGGCTGCACAAGAGCAGAAGGCGCTGGATTGATGTGTTGCCGGCGGTTCTTTGGTCGATCAGGACGACGCCAAATCGAGCCACCGGCCAGACACCCTTTGCCCTAGCATATGAGGCAGAAGCAGTTCTCCCCACGGAACTCATATACGGGTCACCTCGAGTGCTCGCTTATGACGAGCTTGAGCAAGCGCAATTGCGGCAAGATGACGCAACGCTCCTTGAGGAAGATCGTCTTCGGGCGGCTGTGAGAGTAGCACGCTACCAGCAAGCCTTGCGCTGCTACCATAGCCGCAAGGTTCATGCGCGTTCAGTCGGCCAAGAATTCCAACAAGTTGATGCCAAAGTGGGAAGGCCCTTAACGGGTAATACGAGTCACCAGGCCCGGCGCAGTCCACCTGGAGACCGAAGATGCTGTCCCAGTGAGCAATTCCTGGAACATCGAACATCTTCGCAAGTTTTACCCATAAGGCGCGGTTGCCGGGCCTCCTGGCAGACCACCTTTTGTACAAGCCTTGCCGGCAAGGCATGTAACCCTCTGTACAAAGCCAGGCGCAGACCTTGAGCATAAATAAATGAAGCGCTGGTGCCCTAAGTTTTAGCATGCATGCTAGGTTAAGTCTCTCCCTCGGTTAGGGTTGATAGTGCTTAGCGGCGACTAACCCCTAGCCTAGAGGTCGAGTGTGCGTCTTTCTGTTCTCTTTGGTTCACAGGGCACATGGACACTTCTGCCGAGCCGCTTGGGAGAAAGGGAACGGACCGGCACTCCGGCCCCGGCAAGCCAAGTGTCATAGTAATTGGTCACGGATACCCTGAAGACGGCGAGACAATAATTCAAGACATCGGGGCTAGCAAAGCCCCTCAGTCCGACTGCCCGGTCGCTCTTGCCGGCTCCCCGTCCGACTGCTCATCCGGCCGGCTGCCGACTGCTGACTGCGCCGACCAGCCGGCTGCCGACTACTGACTGCGCCGACCAGCCGGCTGCCGACTGCGCCGACCAGCCGGCTGCCGACTGCGCCAACCAGCCGGCTGCCGACTGCAGCCCGACCCGACACCGACAAAACCCCGACGTGGCCGCCATACCGCGGACGAGACGGCTGTACCTCGATGCCATCATGTATAGTGTCACTTGTCCCCTGGCACTATTTATGAAGTGACCCAGGGGACAAGCATGACACCCCACCATACCCCCTTGCTTCCATGCCACCACATAGCTTACATGCTAAGCTAGCCATGCCTATATAAGGCACACATCCATCCACACACTCGTATGAGTACACATACTCGTTCGGCCACACATGGCCAGGCACATGTGCCACACTAGCTAGCTAGCTCTCATCGCTACTGATCTCAGATACAGCTCCAGGAGCATCGTGTGCTGTCCGATGTACACCCCAGATATACTCAGACATGCAGGAGTAGGGGTATTATCTCTCCGGAGAGCCCCGAACCTGGGTAAACTAGTGGGTGCTACTCGCATACCCGCTCCCGGGCCTATCAGCAGCAGTCTTACCCTCACACTAAGCCCTTGTGGCATCTGTCGCCTCGCAACCCCCCGTGAGAATACCACGACAGTTGGCGCCCACCGTGGTGTGGTACTACTACATGCTACCACGCTGCTGCTGGTTTCGCTGTCCGGGCGGGACCATTTTCGTCTTCACCGCCGCGGCGTCGCGCCGTCTCTCCGATAGCGGTCAGGGGCTCAACATCGACATGCCCCCGGAGTGGCCGGGAGGGGCGGCGCGCCCTCGCCGTCGGCCTCGCCATCTTCATCATCTCCGCCACGGCGTCGCGCCGTCTCTCCGGTAGCGCTCGAGGGCTCGACTTCGACATGCCCCCGGAGCGGCCGTGAGGGGCGGCGCGTCCCCGCCGTCGGCCTCTTCGTCATCACCACCGTTGCGACGCCGGCTGTCCGTCCGCGCGCGCGCCGCGCGCGGGGCCTCACTTCGGTCGGCCGCGTCCGTCCGTGCACCGCTCGCGTCCACTGCCCTCCGCACTGTGCTTTGCTCCGGCCGAAACGCGCGTCGCTCCTCCATATACCATCTATGCTAGCTAGCTAGATGTAAGTCAAACATGGTCAAACCACTAGCCAAACCATGGTCAGATACAACCCATACACCAGCCAATACGAGTTGGATAGAGTCTGTACACAAGTCAGATGATGTCCAGACGCAGGCCAGATTATCTCTATACATGCCCAAGATATTGGCCAGATAATCCATGTACACTACTTGGGCTACGCCCGGACAGTGTTCGAGCTTCCAGCACCAGGCAGCGGGCGAGCGCCCATGCCCGCGGCGCCGTAGCTGCCTGTCGCAGACTCGTGCCCGCGGCCCCGCGGCCGCTCCGGTCCGCCTCGGCCGCGTCACGTCGTCCGCCGCCTTTGGCTCCCTTCGCATCCGCTCCGCCTCGTGCCCTCCTCGCTGGCCGCTTGCAACCGCAGCCATCGGGTGCTTCGCCATCCCCAAATCCCACACTCCTCGCCCTATGCGTTCGATCCAGTGAGCTCCGACGCTGACATCAACGCCATCTCGCTTCTTCGGCGCCTCCTCGACCGTCCGGAGCATGCCAACCGCCCTCCAACGCCAGTGCGCATCCCCGGCCGCGCCTGCCGTTTTGTGGCCATGCGCTGCCGCCTCCCGCGCATCCTGGCCGACTCCTACGCGTCCGGCTCCCCTGCGTCGCCTCCGCCTGGCCATGTCGCCCGCGCCCGCCCGGCATCGGCCCCGCGCGCTCGCCTCCCCCGCGTCGGGTCCGGGCCCCGCACCCGCCGGCTTGCCGCTCCAGCCGGCGGCCGGCTTCCGCCCGCGTCACCCCCAGCAGCTCGCGCGCCCTGCCGGCTGCTGGCCTCCCGCGCTGGGTCCGGCCTCCGCTCCGCCGGCTGCTGGCCTCCCGCGTCGGGTCCGGCCCCTGCGCCCGCCGGCTTGCCGCTCCAGCCGGTGGCCGGCTTTCGCCCGCTTGCCGGCCTGCCGGCTTAGCCACGCCGGCTCGCCTCACGCCCGCACTGCCCCGCTCCGCGCGCCGTGTCAGGCTCCCTTGCCACGCCTTTGGCCGGCTAGGTCGCGCGCCTCCACTGCGGGCCGAGCGTCGTGGCCAGCTGTGCCCCGCGTGCACCCGCCGGGTCCCCGCATCCAGCTCCCCTGGGCCGGCCGGAGAAGAAAAGAAAGGGGCCGGCTGCCCCACGCGAAGAAAAGATTACAAGAAGATAGATGTCGTCGGACAAAAAAATAGAGAGAAGAAGAGGGCACGACTACGTAGACTGCAGTCCAGCCGACTGCTCTAGTCGACCGCCCGCGTCGCCGCTCGGTCGGCTGGTTCGTCTGCCCGCTTCACTGCCTGGCCGACCGATGAGCTGGTTCGGCTACGCCCAGCTGGCTGACGAGAAAAAGAGAAGAAGACAAAGTAGTCGCAGGGAGATCCGGCCGGACTGCTCAGCAGTCGGCCCGAATCTCGGGGGCTACACCCAGCGGGTGCGCTGACGCGTCCCCGCGCAGAAGAAGACAAAGTAGTTGCCGGGAGATCTGGCCCGACTACTCAGCAGTCGGCCCGAATCTCGGGGGCTACACCCAGCGGGTGCGCTAACACGCCCCCGCGAAGAAGAAGACAAAGCAGTTGCCGGAAGATCCGGCCCGACTACTCAGCAGTCGGCCCGAATCTCGGGGGCCACACCCAGCGGGTGCGCTGACGCGCCCCCGCGAGGAAGAAGACAAAGTCGTTGCCGGAAGATCCGGCCTGACTGCTCAGTAGTCAGCCCGAATCTCGGGGGCTACACCCAGCGGGTGCGCTGACGCACCCCCGCGAGGAAGAAGACAAAGTAGTTGCCAGAAGATGCGGCCCGACTGCTCAACAGTCGGCCCGAATCTCGGGGGCTACACCCAGTGGGTGCGCTGGCGCGCCCCCACGGAAGATTGCAGACAAGAGAAGAGTTCTGTCCGGCTCCCAGCAGCCGGTAGAAGAGAAAAGAAAGAAAAGGGCGCTGCCAGACGCCTCGCCACCTGGCCGGCTATGCCAGGCCGGCTCGGCTGCGTTCTGCTTGCCGCCTGGCCGGTCAGGCCCGACCGGCTGGACCCTCCTTGAGCGCCTAGAGGCTCGAGGGCTACACCCAGCGGGTGCGCCGACACGCTCCTCGAGCGCCAAGCCGCGCCGGCTGTCTTCGACGACCTCTGCCTCGGCTACACGAAAATCAATGTGAGCTCATCACCCGCATATTTTTTCACCGCAAGAGGACAGATAACCCCGAGCGATGCTCGGGGGCTATCTCCGCATTTTATTACAATTGCAGCACTGTTCGCCCCGGCGCCAGCCAGAGTTGGCCCGGGGGCTGGCCGCTTGGCCTGAGACGTTTGTTCCCGCAGACGGCTTAGTAGCGTGCGCGGTACCAAAGGCCCACTCCTAGTCACAGACTGCAGAGCGGCTGTCCGGCTAGCAAGAGTGAACGCTGGAGGCCACCCACGCGAAAAACGTCCGGGAAGAAAAACGGTTCGGGCGACCCGGCCGTTTTCTTTATGAGTATCTGCAAGGTTAAATTCGCACCCAGAATCTGAGTATTGTGCACTCCATTCCGCGGCCCACTCTCAGCCACAGACCGCAGAGCGGCTGTCCGGCAAGCGAGAGCACAAGCCAAAGAGTGCAGGGAACATGAAAGAGATTGAACGGGGCTCAGACGAAACCGAGTCGGCACCCTCCGCATAAAGCTTGCAGTGCTAAAAGCAATCATTTGATATATCTGCGTGGATTAACTTTGTCTTTTGCATGATCATTTCCATGAAACACCCGCCAAAAAACCTCCGCCCAACTTTGCCATGTTGCCCGGAGGCTTGGGGGCTACTGTCGGAGTAATTGGCCACGGTTACCCCAAAGACGGCGAGACAATAATTCAAAACATCGGGGCTAACAAAGCCCCGCAGTCCGACTGCCCGGTCGCTCCTGCCAGCTCCCCGTCCGACTGCTCATCCGTCTGGCTGCCGACTGCTGACTGCGCCGACCAGCCGGCTGCCGACTGCGCCAACCAGCCGGCTGCTGACTGCAGCCCGACCCGACATCGACAAAACCCCGACGTGGCGGCCATACCGCGGACGAGACGGCTGTACCTCGATGCCATCATGTATAGTGTCACTTGTCCCCTGGCACTATTTATGAAGTGACCCAGGGGACAAGCATGACACCCCACCATACCCCCTTGCTTCCATGCCACCACATAGCTTACATGGTAAGCTAGCCATGCCTATATAAGGCACACATCCATCCATCCATCCACACACACGTATGAGTACACATACTCGTTCCGCCACACATGGCCAGGCACATGTGCCACACTAGCTAGCTAGCTCTCATTGCTACTGATCTCAGATACAGCTCCAGGAGCATCGTGTGCTGTCCGATGTACACCCCAGATATACTCAGACATGCAGGAGTAGGGGTATTATCTCTCCGGAGAGCCCCGAACCTGGGTAAACTAGCGCGTGCTACTTGCATACCCGCTCCCGGGCCTATCAGTAGCAGTCTTACCCTCACACTAAGCCCTTGTGGCATCTGTCGCCTCGCAACCTCCCGTGAGAATACCACGACACCAAGACTGCCGGGGGCTGAAGACACAAGATCCAACCATGGCAAGCCAAGGTTGCCGGAGGCTGCGGATTCAGATAAGTCTTTTATCCCCCTGTTATGCATTTCCGTATAGAACTGGGACATGTGAAACCTCGTTTATATTCTTAAAACCACTGTGCTCCCCTTTTCCTATACCCAAGAGCTATCTCCTGGGTCGGAACTTGGTCGTAGTCGCGGTGGCGAGGAAATGAATGAGGGGCCTAACTCTACTTCGCCCTGCCTCCGCCAAGAGCGCGAGAATGGTCGACTGAAGTGGGGAGACGGCAAGGCCTGTTGCTGGGCGACAATGTTTATCTTAAAAATAACAAGGATTCGTCCTTGGCGTGGTCCTAGCTCACGCACAAAGAACCCGGCAAACACCCTTTTTCATTAAAAACATCCCATATAGGTACAGTTCATACGGAATTAAAAACATGAGCAAGGGGATTACAAGTCTTAAAGTTAACAAGTGCCCACAGGCTTACAAACTAAAAAGAGACAAGGTGCTCGTAATCCCTTTCTTGTCCCTCTCCCCAGAAGGTGGAGCAAGGTAGCGGGAGGGCAAAAAGAGCACCTAGGCAAGGTACGAGGAGCAGAAGGCACCAAGAGAACATCTTGGTGCCGGGAAAGGAGCTGGAAGACGAGGCAGCGGGCTGGCAATACGCGATGAAGGCGTCGGTGCCCGCGTACTCTAACTTGACGGCCGCCACCCGCCTTCTTCACCTTCTCCGGCCCTCCTATGCCAGCCGCCCAAGGGGACGACGGGGAGCGCCCCGATGGAGAGCTTGGCGAGGATGGCCCTCGGCAGGGTGCGTGGCCGAGGGAGGGGCGGCGCGATTAGTCGGAGTCGGGGTCGGCATCCCGCTGCACGACTCCCTCGTCGCCGCTGTCGCTGTCCTCCTCGTCACTCCCGCTCGAGGAGGGATCTTCGTCGTCGGAGGAGCTCTCCACGCAGCACTTTAGGCAAGTTCCAAGATCTCCAGACACCTTGACGGAGAGCAGGCCGCCCTCCATTAACTTGAAGTAGAGGACGAGCCCCGCCGTCAGGGTGTGGATGTGAGCGAACGTCTTCCATCCGCGATAGAGGTACATGACGTGAGGAGCGGGGAAGTTGACGTCGACCCATGTGCCGCCGTTCCCGCAGCCCCTCATGTGCACCCTGAGGATCTGGGCCTGATCGAGCTCCATCTTCCGAGCAAATGGGGTGGGGAGGCGGAGACGACGATGCGGTGGCCGGCGCAGCCTGATGAAGAACTCGCGTGGCTGGTCCCCGATAGGGCCCTCCATCGCGGGAGGCATCGCTGGCGGAGGCACGACCATCGCGCCGCCTCGTCCCCCTCTCCCCCGACCGCCGCGGCGACCTCGGCTTCGCCCCCTCCCCCTCCCTCTCATGGCTGGCTCCGCCGCCGCGAGCTCATGGGAAGGAAGAACACGCTGTCGAGCGGCGACCCTCGCACCCACCGTTGAAGGGCCTGCGCCCCTCTCGCCATGGCAGGTGGAAGGAAGGAGCGGAAGTGGAAGAAGATGGATGCTGGAAGAATGTGGGGTGACATCCCCCTCCCCCTCCTTATAAAGGGGTGGGGTCGAGGCTCGGCCGCCCCACTCGGCCAATCCAGCCATCAGAGGCGCAGGGAATCATGACCGACCCACTGCCCCAATCAGCGACGGCCCGGTTTCCCGCCTCCACCGCCTGCCACCTGCATGGAGGACGCATGGCGAGCGAGCATAATCGAGGGGACGGGTTAGGCGACCGTTCCCCGCCCCGTGATCGTGGGGGGTGGGCGCCTTGAAAACTGCGACCCGAGTCCACTCAGTAAATGAGCTGCGCCTCCACGCCTCCCTCTTTTTATGGGGAAGGCGTGAGCCGCCTCTTTACCACGAAGTGACGCATGCATGCGGAAACCGCCCCACGCATGACCCCCACGTCACGCACGACCCTCCACGTCGCACGTTCAACGCGGGTCATGGGGAAGCGCAGCGGACAAAAAATTACTGTGGTAAAATCCCGCCCCGACTGCCCACACACCGTTTAGGGCCTGGCCCAACAACGTGTCGCGCTTATGTGTGGCCCAGGCCTGGGGGCTCCTGTCGGTGTACAAAAGTAGGGGCACTCCTTTTTACCCCTCTACTTGTGCACGGACAGTCGGAGCCGCGCCCACGGCCACACTAAGTAGGGTAGAGGAGGGAAGCCGGAGGGAAGCCGAAGGCACAAGGCGACCAGAGGCAACGCCAAGACCAGAATACACAAAGAGCAAAGGGGTGAGGTGGCTCCCCCGGCAAGACCCTTGCTAGGGCAACTTGCCTAACACCAGCAAAGCGAGCTGCCCTTGAGCCCAAAGGTTCCGAACGCCGTCAACAATTACATTGGAACCAGGGCTTGGAAGGCACCTCCGTGGTGGCATGCAGATCTTTGTGAAGATCATGAACAGACAAGATCATATGAGGATCAGAAGACGACGACCCTCGGCGGGATCCTAGCCGAGGGAATCCACAAGACCCCCGGCAAGCGCCTTGACTGGGACGACTGCAACGCCACGACAAGACCCTTGCTGGGCCCTCGGCAAGAGCCTTGCCGAAGGCATCAGCGGGGCCACTGCCAGGCCCGCACCAGCCAAGACTCCGCCGCCGTTCACATGCAGCTACCAGCCCAACTAGCTGGGCAGGCACCTGCGTGGCAACATACGGCTTCCAGGACAACTCAGCAAGCACCTGCGTAGTGGCATGCAGATCTTCGTGAAGGCCCTGCCACCGCGCCACCTCAGCAGCCTGCCTGCCTACATGGCGCTGCATGCACTGCTGGCCTGGGCACGTGTCGAAGCGAGGCAGAGCGGCGACGGACGGGACGGGCCTTGTCGTGGTTTTGTCACGGCAGATGTCCTAGAGAAAGGACTTAGTCGTGGAGCCATCGCTACGGGTTAACTTAAAGGGGTTAAAGCGGACAAGGGACGCAAGAGAGTTTTATACTAGTTCGGTCCCTTACGATGAAGGTAAAAGCCTACGTCTAGTTGTGATGGAATTGCTGGGGTTTCGATGACCAGGGAGCGAATACGCTTTGCCTGAGTCTCGAGTTGTTGTCTGTTGTCCTTGGACCGCCGCCGGGTCGTCCCATTATATACATGAGTTGACACCCGTCGGTTTACAGAATCCCGAGGCCGGCTCATAATCGTGTCCAGCTCGGTCTCTGCTGCTTCTATCTTACAACACAAGTTTACATATCAATGCCGGTTTATGTCTACCGGCCTTAAACCGGCTTTGGGCCCTGGGCCTCCATAAAGCGTCAACGTCTGTCTTCATGGACTTCAGATACAGATGAACTACTTATGGGGTTAACCCGGCCTCTCCTGGCCGGTTTACACCCAGTGGTAATATCCCCAACATTAGGCCCCAGATTGATTTGAACTGGTTCACGTCAATCCTCAATTCTTAAAAAAATTCTTCTTCAACATCTTCACATGATCTTGTAAACCACCGTGACATCATCTTCTAGGATCATGGTAAACCGCCGTGACGTCACCTGTTATTTAAAACTATGTATAATCCACCTTCATTAACGAGCCTCCGACAATCGAGGCGACAGCTCCGCCTCATATCCAAAATTTAGGCTCCTCGATTTTCGCGCCTGACGCTTATCTTTTGGCCCTTATAAATAGGGCGAGGGGGTCTTTCCATTTTTCCCCCTCGTGCCTCTTCGCGTCATCGTCTTCCTCGCGCCGACCGACCCTCGCGCTCTGCCGCCGCCGTCGTCCTTTGTCTCTGCTTCAACAAAGGCCGCTGCATCAACCTGATCGTACCAGAGAAAAGCGGTGATCCTCCGCTGCTTCCTCCTGCACCAGTAAGTCCCTCTTCTTCTCGCCCTAGATCTGCCATTAGGGTTCGGTGTTCTTCATAGCTTGAACCTGTTCTTCCTTCGGTAGCACCAATGGTCGGTTAGATCTGACTATTTTCAGCGCCTTTTGTAGTTTAGAATCCTTTCTTCTTGTTAAGGCACCTGCTCGATATCCAACTCATCTGAACTTGGTGAACCTTTAACACGCTGGAAATTAGGTTAGAATACATTTTGTTTTTCCAACGCGCGGTAGATCTGAAATTACCCTGGCAAGATGTGAAACTTGTTTCTTCCTTCACTTGTACATTTTAATACCAGATTGGGCGGTTTAACTTCATATACAGAATGATGACCCAGTAGATACCATTAGTCCCCTGTTGAACCGCCAATGCATTCATCATTGTACTGTTTCCATTGTCAGACTCCGGTTTATGAATAACCAATTCCGGTTTAACAATATGCTTACATCCTTATACCGTTGTATAGTTGTCCTTTGTAAATCTTAAACCGGCAATAATCATGTTTCAGATCTTTGATTGCCATGGCTAAGCAAGTCTATGAATGAAATTGGGCTCCTTCTCGAGTAACTGAAGAACAGTTAAACAATCTTGTTAAAACGGGTGCTTTAGCCAAAAGAGATGTCATCCACTGGAGGGTCCCTGGCCCGGAAAATCCTCCAACACCCAAGGACGGAGAGGTAGTCGTGTTTGCTGATCATCTCGGACGAGGTTTTAGCCCTCCCGGTTCAAAAAATTTCCGGGATGTACTGGCCAGTTTTCAACTGCGCCCTCAAGACATCGGTCCCAATTCCGTGACCAACATCTGCCACTTCCAAGTCTTTTGTGAGGTTTATCTGCAAGAGGAACCTTCAGTCGAACTGTTTAGGGATTTCTTTCACTTAAACCGTCGCACAGAGTTCTTGGATGGACCCAATATGGAACTGGGTAGAATGGCGGTTCAGAAAAAGAAAGAAGTCACCTTCCCTCATCCCAAACTCCACAGTCACCACAAAGAGTGGAATCAGACTTGGTTTTATTGCATGGATACATCTCCACATGACGAAAACCCCCTGCCGGGTTACCGCCCTGAACGCCTGAGCAACACACATCCTTTTCCTCAGAGGTTGACTGCAAGAGAAAGGGCCAACTATGCTCCTCAATTATCAAAGCTTAGAGCCTTCATGGCAAATGGTTTGACAGGAGTTGATCTTGCTCGTTGTTGGATAAGCTGGAGTATTCTGCCCTTAAGCCGGCGCTCCGGTTTGATGTGTGAGTATACGGGGAGTTTGAAGGATGTTCAGCGGCACATTGACATTCAGCTTACAGATGCAGAAGTCACTGAGGCTGTAAAAAAGATACTGAACGAATCGGAGGCTGTCTGTGCCCAAACCGGATTACTCCCTTTCTGCACCTTCAACAAACCACCAGCTGTAAAAATCATATAATCTTTTTATCTGAAGTTGCTTTTTTCCAAATATTCTCTGAAAGTGTGATTATTTTCTGACAGGGTGATGATCTGTTCTGGAACAAGAAACCATCACAAGACAAACCGGCGAAGCCGCAAGACAAACTGGTCAAGCCAGTTCCTCCAAAGACCAAGGTTGTTAAAAAACCTGCCAAGAGAAGGACCACTGCATCCTCCGACCTACCAGCTGATGAGATGTGGGTAATCTGGAACCAGAGGTAGAACTTGACTCTCTTGGTTCATTTTTCGTACACCTCATTGACAATAATTATTATCAGGACGACGCTGAAGGCAGTCACGCTGACGATATAGAGGTAATCATTCTTTCCTCCGATTCAGATCCTCTGCCGACATCAAAAATCCGTCGAGCAAACCGGAAAGTAAAATTTTCTCACCCCCTTGCTTACTTGGACCGAAACTTTCTTTTGAAGACACAACAGCACGAGGCTCGCCGCACAACCCGGCACAGCGGCCAGGTAGTTACCTTCCCTGGTTTACCGAACAGTCCGGTTCGGAAACGCCGATCAGAGGTCTCTTATCCCATTGATACTTCATGCCCCAAAGTAGGTTGTTTCCGCCAGCCTCTTAACCCGTCTGATTCAAATTATCAGGGTACTTCTCACTCATCTTCTGGCGAGTCATCGGCCACAAAACTTCCACCCCTCAAAATGGTTCTTGGGTGAGCTATACACTTGTTGTTATCCTTGATGTTGCTATTTCGATATACTGACAAACCGCCAACCCCAATAACTGGCATTATGATTACTGGCACTGGCCATACCGCTTCGGGCAATCCTGTCGCTTTGTCAAAGCATACTGCCAAAGATGAGCTCTCTGCAATTGGCAAGGGCAAATGGAACGCTGATTTGTCAAATTATGCCCATCTGAATGCTCAAGACCTTCACTTTGGCTTCCTGAACCGTCTGTACACCAGCCGTGACTATGAAGCCGGTTTGGTAAATATGATGAAGGAGCGATATGAGGTAACTTTCATAAGTGTTTATCTCTTATATTTAACTGCAGCTTATCAACTCCAGTAGCCCCCAAGTGACGGTTTAAGATACCAATTTAAACCGGGACTTAGTAACAATTTCATGTTTGCAACAATGCATCTTAACTTCACTGATGTAGCCCCCAAGGGCCGGTTTAACTTTATAAAGATGAACCGGGACTTTGTAGAAGACTGCCCATATCAGCATTTTATGAGCAAATACACATTAGCCCCCAAGTGCCAAGCTTAATACTTGTATTGTGCTTGGGACTTGTAAAAATTTCTGATTGGGAGCAAATATGCATTAGCCCCCAAGTACTAAGGGCATAACTTGTTATGTGCTTGGTACTTCAAATATGTACTGTCAACTCATTGTATATCTGTCTCTTTATAGGCTGAGCTGAGCAAAAAGGAATCTCAAATCGCCGATCTGTAAGAAAATATCAAGTCCCAACAGGCCGAAGCTTCCAAGGCAAAAGATGAGCTGACGAGCGCCTTAGCCGCTATGGAAAAGCTAAAGGAGAGCTTCAACAAGGAGCGGGCGGATTGGAACACAGAGAAATCCGCTTTGCAGAAAAGAGCTGAAGACGCAGAGGCAGCTCTCAAACCGGTGGTAGACGAGCTGACTGGTGTAAAGCGGCAAGTACATGCGATGACCGCTGCTGTGTTTGGTAAGCATCCTTGCTTTATACTTTCAACATATCTTCCCATGTGTTGCTGGTTTACTGACATTTATAATGATGCAGGAACTCGTATTAGCCATCTGGGCTCTGACATACAGAAGAAATTGAAAGCGGCCTATACTCTGATAGAGCAGTTGTATACCGGTGCGCAGCGGATCATCTGCACCGCTTCACACAATAAACCTCCACCAACATTGATCAAGGACACCTTAGAAAGGCTATCCATGCTGCCTGCCAGGGTTGAAGAACTAAAGAAAGCTGCTGCAAGGGGCCGGAGCTCTGACCGCTCTAACCTGGGCAAAGGCGTGGGTGCCTGATCTTGATCCGGTGGATGTGGCAAAAGGCTTCCCAAGCTTAAAAGAAGACGGATCAGAATTTGGCCAGGAGGATCTCCGTGCCATAAACCGGGAAGTACGTCCACTGGCTTGTCAATTGGCTGAAGAAGCTGATCTCTCATACTATCAGGCAAGCTATGATGACAAGAACAGACAGGTTGCTGCACCAATTCCGGAAGCGCAAAATCTGATCCCTCCAATCCGTAAGCACACTTATGCCCCTGATATTGAACCGTCAACCCTTATAAGCGATGAAGCTGTGTTCCAAGCTTTAACTGGGATCGACTGGACAACTGTTGACTTCCAGCCGCTGGGTAGAGACGAAGAAGATGAACCGGTGCAAGATGATCTGCAGCCGTCAGGTCAAGCTGATAAGCAATCATAATCCGGGGGCCGGTTTAGTCTTCCACGTGCTGCAATGCTTATTGAGAAACAATTATCCCTTTGGGCACTGAAATGCCTTGTAATAGGCTAGTTAAAACACTTGGTCTATTATGCCTTCATGCATATTTATCTGCAACTGATGCGTGTTAATTCGCCATGCTTAAGATATGATGTTCATAATCCATAGCTATTTATTCAAGTTGTTCCTGCAGATAAGAAGCTTAAAGCGCCCTGACGGTTTACCACCTGGGCGGGTCATGGTACCCAAATATATATATGACCACGGTTTATAACCAAGGTTGTAAAAGATAACCAAATATGGAAATATATGATACCTGTGACCTTTAGGCATAGTGTTGGCTGACCAACTTTGTAATGAGGGTATTAACCCTAATCCGGAGTAGAAGTAACTCCTGTTATATGATGCCGGTGTATCAGAAAACCGTTCCGGGCTGTGATAAACACCGGCTTATTCCATACTAGTGACTTTGAGTCAAAACCAGACCGGGCTGATAGTCTCTGGATTATAATTTGATCGTGTACTGACAACTTGTAGTTGACATCCTAACCGGGTTGATAAACACTGGTTTAAAAACATCACAAGTCTTATGAAAACAAAGAAAACTTAGCAAAAGGCAAATGAAAACCGTTGTAGTCGAGGCTTTTCACGGGCTGCCAGGCCCTAAACTCGACAGCAAAGAATGCTCAAGCAACATTGTGAGCTGTGCTCAGTGGGTGCCTATGTTTGAGTTGTTGTTTTACAACACTCTCTTTGGCCCCGGATTGATGTGGCTTTGAGCCGATCAAGAGGTGTGACTATGGTTCGGATACGACCAAGCCCCCAAGTGATGCTGTGGCATTGCGCCGATCAAGAGGTGTAGCTATGGTTCGGGTATGACCAAGCCCCCAAGTGATGCAATATAAAGCTTAGAGAAGCTAAATAAGGGGTAAACCGGACGCCGCTTTGTAAGCTCCATGTAACCTCACATGATGTAAGAAAAGCCACAGATACCCCGCTCTAGCCGAGGTTCCGGTTTATTATATTGATCATAATATATACATTGTCATAATATGTACATAAGCAGAGCCTATAGCTCAAGTATAGTAAGGCCGAAGATGAGCAATATTCCACGGCCGGTTGGTCTCCTCCTCCGATTTACGTGAGTCTTTGCGTTCTCGAACATCGATTAGGTAGTATGACCCGTTGTGCAGATTCTTGCTGACCACAAAGGGTCCTTCCCAAGGGGGGGATAGCTTGTGCATGTCCGTCTGATCCTGGATGAGTCGAAGCACCAAATCGCCTTCTTGAAAGGTTGTGGTTCTAACCCGGCGGCTATGATAACAACGCAGATCTTGCTGATAAATCGCCGAACGGGCTGCCGCCATGTCACGTTCCTCATCTAACAGGTCAAGAACTTCCTGTCGTGCCTTCTCGTTGTCAGCTTCAACATATGCCGCTACACGAGGCGAGTCTTGACGGATGTCACTAGGAAGAACTGCTTCCACTTCATAAACCATGAAAAATGGTGTGTATCCTGTCAATCTGTTGGGTGTGGTATTGATGCTCCACAACACAGAAGGTAACTCCTCAACCCAACAACCCGGCGTCCGTTGCAAAGGAACCATAAGCCACGGTTTGATGCCTCTCAAGATCTCTTGATTGGCCCTCTCCGCTTGACCATTGGACTGTGGGTGAGCCACTGATGACACGTCAAGCCGGATGTGCTCACATTGACAGAACTCCTTCATGGCACCTTTTGACAGATTGGTACCATTGTCTGTTATAATGCTGTATGGAAAGCCGAACCGGAAGATCACCTTTTTGATGAATTGGACCGCCGTGGCTGCGTCACACTTACTAACTGGCTCTGCGTCCACCCACTTCGTGAACTTATCAACTGCCACCAAAAGGTGGGTCTTCTTGTCCTTGGACCTCTTGAAAGGCCCAACCATATCCAGCCCCCAAGTTGCAAACGGCCAAGTGATTGGAATCATCCTCAATTCTTGAGCCGGTACATGAGCGCGTCTTGAGAATTTCTGACAGCCATCACATCTTTTGACCAAGTCCTCGGCATCAGCATGAGCTGTCAACCAATAGAAACAGTGACGAAACGCCTTGGCCAACAAAGATTTTGAACCGGCGTGGTGACCACAATCTCCTTCATGGATCTCACACAAAATTTCACGGCCTTCCTCAGGAGACACACAGCGTTGAAACGCCCCTGTCGCACTGCAATGATGCAACTCTCCATTGATAATAGTCATGGACTTGGACCGCCGGATTATCTGCCTGGCCAGAGTTTCATCCACTGGTAACTCGCCCCGGTTCATATACGCCAGATACGGAACCGTCCAATCCGGGATAACATGAAGGGCCGCCACCAACTGAGCCTCCGGATCAGGAACAGCCAAATCCTCTTCAGCAGGGAGCTTGACGGACGGGTTATGCAAAACATCCAGGAAGACATTAGGTGGAACCGGTTTACGTTGGGAACCCAGGCAGTTTAAAGCGTCCACCGCTTCATTCTTCAGCCGGTCCACATGATCCACCTGATAACCTTTAAAGTGACCTGCAACAATATCCACCTCACGACGATATGCTGCCATTAGTGGGTCCTTGGAATCCCAAGTGCCGGACACTTGTTGAGCCACCAGATCCGAGTCACCGAAGCACTTAACTCGGCTTAGGTTCATCTCCTTAGCCATCCGAAGATCATGGAGTAAAGCCTCATATTCAGCTGCATTGTTAGTGCAAGGGAACATTAAACGGAGAACATAACAAAACTTATCACCTCGTGGGGAAGTTAATACGACTCCAGCCCCCGAGCCCTCCAATTGCCTGGACCCATCAAAATGAATAGTCCAATAAGTATGATCCGGCTTCTCCTCTGGCGCTTGTAATTCTGTCCAATCATTCATGAAATCCACAAGTGCCTGAGATTTGATCGCCGTTCGGGGTATGTATTTCAACCCGTGAGGCCCGAGCTCGATAGCCCACTTAGCAATCCGTCCAGTTGCTTCCCTGTTCTGGATTATATCCCCCAAAGGAGCAGAGCTGACCACCGTGATGGGATGACCTTGGGAATACTGCTTAAGCTTCCGGCTTGCCATGAAAACCCCATACACCAGCTTCTTCCAATGCGGGTACCTTTTCTTGGACTCAATAAGTACCTCACTGATATTGTAAACCGGCCGCTGAACCGGATATTCCTTTCCTGCCTCCTTGCGCTCCACCACAATAGCCACACTAACAACCCGAGCGTTAGCTACCACATATAGCAACAATGGTTCTTTGTCAACCGGAGCAGCGAGAATCGATGGATTAGCTAGCTGCCGCTTTAAGTCCTCAAATGCTTCATTAGCGGCATCACTCCAGACAAAGTTATCCGTTTTCTTCAGCATCTGATACAAAGGGATGGCCTTCTCGCCAAGGCGACTGATAAACCGGCTCAACGCGGCAATCCGGCCTGCCAGGCGTTGAACATCATTGATACACTTCGGTTTAGCCAAGGAGGTGATGGCTTTGATCTTTTCTGGATTAGCTTCAATGCCCCTGTTAGACACCAAAAAGCCCAAGAGCTTGCCTGCATGTACACCAAAGACACACTTGGCCGGATTAAGCATCATTTTATAAACCCGCAGGTTATCAAAGGTTTCCTTCAAGTCATCAATCAATGTCTCCTTCTTTCTTGATTTTACCACAATATTATCCACATAGGCATGAATATTGCGGCCGATCTGTTTATGAAGACAATTCTGCACACACCGTTGATAAGTTGCCTGGGCACTCTTGAGCCCAAAGGGCATGGACACATAGCAGAAGGCTCCAAAGGGAGTTATGAAGGCTGTCTTCTCCTGGTCCGTAACTGCCATTTTGATCTGATGATAACCAGAATATGCATCCAAAAAGCTTAAACGCTCACAACCCACCGTAGCATCAATAATTTGATCAATACGGGGAAGGGCAAAAGGATCTGCTGGACAAGCCTTGTTGAGATCTGTGTAGTCCACACACATACGCCAAGTGCCATTCTTCTTGAGGACCAGCACCGGATTAGCCAACCACTCAGGATGGAATACTTCAACGATAAATCCAGCCGTCAAGAGTCTGGCTACTTCTTCTCCAATAGCCTTGCGTCTTTCTTCATTGAACCAGCGGAGAAACTGCTTGTCCGGTTTATACTTGGGATCAACATTGAGAGTGTGCTCAGCGAGTTCTCTCGGTAGACCTGGCATGTCAGAAGGCTTCCATGCAAAGATGTCCCGATTCTCACGGATGAACTCGATGAGCGCGCTTTCCTATTTCGGATCCAAGTTAGCGCTAATGCTAAACTGCTTGGACGAATCGCTAGGCACGAAGTCAACAAGCTTAGTCTCATCAGCCGATTTAAACTTCAGGGCCGGATTATGCTCTGTAGTTGGTTTGTTCAATGAAGTCATATCTGCCGGATCAACATTGTCCTTGTAAAACTTCAACTCTTCTGTTGCACAAACCGACTCAGCATAAGCCGCATCACCTTCTTCACACTCCAGAGCAATCTTGTGGCTCCCATGCACGGTTATAGTTCCCTTGTGACCCGGCATCTTGGGCTGCAGATAGACATAACAAGGTCGTGCCAGAAAATTAGCATAAGCTGGCCATCCAAATAGGGCATGATACGGGCTTTTGATTTTCACCACTTCAAAGGTCAAAGTTTCTGATCTTGAGTCATGCTCATCTCCAAAAGCCACCTCCAGGGCTATCTTACCAATAGGATACGCCGATTTACCAGGCACCACACCATGGAACACCGTGTTGGACGGTTTAAGATTTTTATCTGTTAACCCCATGCGACGGAAAGTTCCATGATAAAGGATATTGATACTACTCCCTCCGTCCATGAGTACCTTGGTGAACTTATAGCCTCCCACCTGAGGTGCCACCACCAACGCCAGATGACCCGGATTATCAATCTGAGGTGGATGATCCTCTCGACTCCACACAATAGGCTCTTCAGACCAGCGTAAGTATCGGGGGACCGCCGGTTCAACGGCATTCACTGCCCTTTTACGAAGCTTCTGATCACGCCTGTCCAAGCTAGTGGTGAAGACATGATACTGTCCGCTATTCAACTGCTTCGGGTTGCTCTGGTAACCCGACAGCTGCTGCTACTGCTGATTGCCCTGATGATTATAGCCACCTTGGTTACCCTGATTACTTTGATTGTTATGTCCACCCTGATTACCGTGGAAGCCTGAACCAGAAATTCCTCCGCCGTAACCCGGCCCATGAGAGTCGGGGCCCGAACCACCTCCTGGTCCATGATCATACCGGAAAGAATCAGAATTTTTGAACTCTTGCATGATGTAACAATCTTTCCAGAGGTGTGTGGACGGGTCCTCCTTCGTCCCATGCTTTGGACATGGCTGGTTCAACAGATAAGACAAACGGTCCGGATTAGGACTTGGCCTTCCACTGCGCTGGGGCGGTTTACCCTTACGCCGCTGGCCCTTGTCATGTGCATTACTATTAGCCACAAAGTCTAAACCGTGGTCCGCCTTACGCTTGCCGCCGTTTCCATGACCCGCCGGGTTGTGGTGCTGCCCCTTGGCGTTGCCGCTCTTTTTTCCCTTCCCTGTCTTATCATCGTTAGACTCAGGATCCTTGGTACTATCAGAGTCGGCATACTTCACGAGTGCAGCCATGAGGGTTCCCATGTCATTACAATGACGTTTGAGCCGTCCCAACTTCAACTTCAGGGGTTCAAACCGGCAATTGCCTTCCAATGTTAAAACTGCGGTGTCAGCATTGATGCGGTCCGATGAATGCAAAATCTCCGAAACCCGGCGCACCCAATGGGTTGTTGACTCTCCTTCCTCCTGGACACAGGCATCTAAGTCCACAATTAACATGGGCAGCTTGCATGTATCCTTGAAATTCTGAATAAACCGGGCTCTCAACTCGGCCCATGACCTGATAGAATTAGCCGGTAAGCTCTTTAGCCAAGTGCGGGCCGTCCCTTCTAGCATCATGGTGATGTATTTCGCACATGCCGCATCATCCACATCCAGCATCTCCATGGCCATCTCATAGCTTTCGACCCGTGTTTCAGGGGATAAATCGGCGGTGTAATTCGGCACCTTGCGCGGGCCCTTGAAATCCTTGGGTAGGCGCACATTGCGTAACGCCGGGACGAGGCACGTCACTCCCAAAGAACTAGAGGTAACTCCTGGTTCCACCGATGTGGTTGGACAAACCGGAGTAAGCTGACGGGCCTCATGCTGCGCCGCTAACTCGGCCTCTCTGCGTGCCCGAGCCCGGTCCACCACCTCCTGAGCATCACCAGCACCACCCGCCGGGTTATTGCCACGGGGCGGATCACGGTTCCGCGCATTGCTTGACACTGTCGGTTCATCCATACGCCTGCTGTAACTCTGGCTTGGACGGGGAGTGGAATGAATCCGATCGCGACTATATGAATAAGCCTCCTGTTGAACCAAGGCTGTCTGAAGAAGCTCCTTAACCCGACGCGTCTCGACCGCCGCCGGAGAATCGCCTTCGATTGGGATGGCCGCTAGCCGTGAAGCGGCAGCGACAATGTTGTCCATTGGGTTAGAATAATGACCCGGTGGCGTGGGGACATGCGGTGCTACAATGTTGTTCTGACGAGGCGGATCCACCAAACGTGGCTGAACCGGCACTCCTGCTCCAGGTGCCTCCGCCCGGTTTACCACCGGCGGATTACTCGTCCCTGCTCCTGGGGTGTTAAAGAGATTTCTAGCGTCATAAACCGGCGGCAGGCGAGATCGGTGCCTCCTCTTCAGGACTTCGTTTGACGCACTCTGATCCAGCATAATCCGGTAAGCTTGTGCATCCAAAGCGGCCCGCTCCGCGGCTATCCTGGTATCCTCAGCTGCTAAGTCGGCTTTGGCCTGGGTGATCTGATCTTTCACTTTCGCGATTTCCGTATTGTGCGCATCCTGATCCGCCGGGTTAACCTCCGCCATCAGCGTTGCCAACGTGTCAAACAAATCAGATAGAACCTGAGCTGGCGGTCGCACAGGGCCTCCTGCCCCGGCCGCTATTGCCGCTGCCGATCCGGAAATCATCGCCGCTGCGGTCGAAGAGTGGAGCGCTGGTTGCGTACCGGCCATGAAGATCGCAACCCGGTTTGGCAGTTCAAAGGGGTCCGGAATATTGTCGCCACCGGAACAGCCCCCAATCCATCCATCTTGTAACTGATATAACGACTCGGTCTCTCCGGCCGATGACTCGTCGCCGGAATAAACGACGGTCTCACCACCAGATTCTGATCTATCCTCAGATTCCCCTCCATGGATAACTCCCACGAAGGCACGCTTCATGACAGGCTTGACCCGAGCAAATCTCGCACGCTGAGCCGTTTCGACGAGGTCGGTGCAGATGTCCGGCTCAGGGCCCGGTTCGCCGATCTTGCCAATGAAAACGTGTATGCCACCAAAGGGGACCCGGTACCCGTACTCGATTGAGCCGGCCTCGGGGCCCCAGCCTGCATCGTCGATGTAGAGCTTGCCGCGACGACTCTTGGTCATCCGGCCCACAGTGTAACCCTTGAGTCCTTCGAAGTTGCCCTCCAAGAACTTGAAACCATCATGCGATAGCCCCACGGTGGGCGCCAACTGTCGTGGTTTTGTCACGGCAGATGTCCTAGAGAAAGGACTTAGTCGTGGAGCCATCGCTACGGGTTAACTTAAAGGGGTTAAAGCAGACAAGGGACGCAAGAGAGTTTTATACTAGTTCGGACCCTTACGATGAAGGTAAAAGCCTACGTCTAGTTGTGATGGAATTGCTGGGGTTTCGATGACCAGGGAGCGAATATGCTTTGCCTGAGTCTCGAGTTGTTGTCTGTTGTCCTTGGACCGCCGCCGGGTCGTTCCCTTATATAGTCGGTTTACAGAATCCCGAGGCCGGCTCATAATTGTGTCCGGCTCGGTCTCTGCTGCTTCTATCTTACAACACAAGTTTACATATCAATGCCGGTTTATGTCTATAGGCCTTAAACCGGCTTTGGGCCCTGGGCCTCCATAAAGTGTCACCGTTTGTCTTCATGGACTTCAGATACAGATGAACTACTTATGGGGTTAACCCGGCCTCTCCTGGCTGGTTTACACCCAGTGCTAATATCCCCAACAGGCCTCGTTCCCGTCCCCGATAAAGCTAATGGACACCTAAGTAGCGCATTTAATGCACTTTGTCCCGTAATGCCGTGCGATAAGCTCGCGCACTGTAGGCCTTTCCACCTCATGTGTGTCACTGTGGTAACCCCTTTTCCTATAAAAGGAGGCCCGAGGTGACCAGGAGAGGGATTCGGCTTTTTGGAACTACGCAGCCACCACAGCTAGTCCGAAAGCTCAAGAACACTCATTACATCCACTAAAGCAGGACTAGGGTATTGTGCATCTTCGCGGCCCGAACCTGGGTAAACGATCTTTGTGCTAGCTCCTGGACCTGCTCTTCTCACAACCCCGCGCCAACCGACCATAGAAGGGATTCCAGTGATCCCATAGGTGTCGTTCTCACCGACAGTCACCTTCTGAAGGTGACGAGGCAACTATAACCGCAATGTCACCACTTGCTGTAGTGGGTAAGTACCTATCCACTAACAGTGCCAAAAGCACGTTCCTACGTAATACTGGGTTGGTTGTTAAGGCAATCTCGTCCAAACTGCCTCATGATCAAGATATGCAAGCTCAAAACAATGTTATATCTGCGCTCCAGACACAAGTCCATTCCCTAACAGAGGCCCTTTGTGAAACAAGGACAGCCATTGAAACCAGACTATCAGACATTTGCTATGTTGTTCAGGAGCCTAGGAGAAATGAAGGCGAAGGTTATGGTGCTCCATCGGACAATACAACATGAAAACGTAACAGTCAGGTCAAATGAACTGAGCTTCTAAACTTCTGTTGGTGCATTGATCTGCCAGACCGTTAACTTTTATGCCAACATTCCTTTTGTTTTATGGTTGTAATTTGTTTTGTTGCAATACAAAATTTGTTCTTAACGTCCAGCCACCGGTTGAACAAAACAGCAAGCCATTTTTGTATAGTGTAGGTTGTTCCCTATATTTGCACTGGTGGCGAACTTTGATGCCCAGTGGATGTAATCTGTGCAATCGCCTTAATAGCCTAGCGTTAGTTTCTTTTCCCTGGTTTGCTAGTGGCTGCAACAACCATGGCCATATATGGACCGTGGTAACCTTGACCCTACTACAGGCCGTAGGATCCATGGGCCTCCTACGGGCCATTGGATAAATGGGCCTCCAACGGGCCGTAGAATCAGTGGGCCTTGGGCCGTCGGATAAATGGGTCCACATGGGCCGTAAACGGGCGTAATTGGTATTGGGCCAGCACGATAACGGGTCGTTAATAGGCCGGAAGACAGCAAAGGCTTAACTCTGTCACATGCATAACTGGTTGTCAATGGGCCAGAGTATAGGACGGGCTGGAAACGGCGCAACGGGTTAACAAGCCACAAATGGGCCGATTCTAGCCACGGGCCAAATTTGGCCCATTAGGGGAACATGCCAGTAATGGGCCGGAAGTAATCGAGGGCCGGAAAGGATCCCAAGAACGTATGGGCCGTCAGTAGGCTGAAAGCTAACACGGGCAGGAAACTGCCCATGTGAATCATGGGCCATTAATGGGTACAAAGAAATTTACAGTTCATTATGGGATAGAGTCACCGTGGGCCACTAAAGGGCCTAAAGATACGAAAGGCCTCATATGGGCCGAAAGACGTCATGGGCCATACATGGGTCGAAAGTGAAATGAGTTAGTGTTATATTCGATGGCCCACATGACGCTGTTGGGCCGATTTTGGGAAGGCCCTAACGGGCCGTGAGTTACCGGCCGTAAAATGGGCTATTTGTGAACAAACCATCAACAGGCTTTTCATGGGCCGGACCGCTAACTTTTGACCAAGTCAAACGAGCCGACCTTTGTAAGCTAGATGGGCCAGTGGTGGGTCGTCGCACGTGTCGACATATCATAGGCGCCTATCTGACCCAATGACGAGCTGACACATGTTTCCTTCGGCCAATGAGAATTTTACACGTTCAAAATCCCCATTGGTTCGGGCTGTTAACGGGTTATCGGATCCAAACCGGACCCGATAGCTTAACGGCGACCCGTTATGGTGGATGCCACGTGTCGGTTACCCTTGAGGAAAGCAATTCTATGACGCGTGATTTATCGTCATGGAAGTGGACACTTCCATGATGATAATTTTGGTAATGTCATGGAACACTTCTACGACAGCACAAGTATGACTATCTTGATTCTATCATAAAATTGTCATGTATGTACATACATGACAGAAAAGGTGACTTACTGTGACAAACACATATCATCACGGAAGTGTATTTTTTTGTAGTGTCTATTAATCCAAAAACCCAAAAATACCTTGCTGCAATTTACTGTTATTTATTTTATCTCACGTTCCCGCGAGATCTATTTATCCAATCTACTGCAATTTTATCTATCTTATTACCCGGGAGGGATTGACAACCCCTCTTTTAGGTCGGGTTGCAAGTATTTGTTCTTTGTGTGCAGGTACCGTTTACGCAGTCTTGTGTGGTTCTCCTACTGGTTCGATAACCTTGGTATCATCACTGAGGGAAATACTTACCGTAGTTGTGCTGCATCATCCCTTCCTCTTTGGGGAAATACCGATGTAGTTCAAGCCGCATCAAAAGGAATTTCTGGCGCCATTGCCGGGAGGACATCATCAACATCTACCAGGTTCCTAATCACAAATATCATCTCCTTGCAATTTACACTATTTGCTATTTGCCTCTCATTTTTATCTCCCTCACTTCACAAAAAATTGCCATTTTATTCGCCGTCTTTTTTTCGTCGTTTTTCTCATCAGATCTGTTTTTGAGTGCAATCTTGTTGCGTAGTCACGATGACTCAAGAGAACACCAAGTTGTGTGATTTCTCCAATACCAACAACAATGATTTTATTAGCACTACGATTGCTCCTCCCACCACTAGTGCGGAGTCTTGTGATATTAATGCTGCTTTGTTGAATCTCGTTATGAAAGATCAATTTTCCGGCACTTCTAATGAGGATGACGCGTCCCATCTTAACACATTCGTGGAATTATGCGATATGCAAAAGAAAAAATATGTGGACAATGATATTTTGAAGTTGAAATTATTCCCGTTTTCTTTGCGAGATCATGCAAAAATTTGGTTCTCTTCTTTATCTCGCAATAGTACTGATTCTTGGGATAAGTGCAAAGATGCTTTTATTACTAAGTATTTTCCGCCCGCAAAAATTATTTCCCTTAGGACACAAATCATGAACTTTAAGCAACTTGAGTATGAACATGTTGCACAATCTTGGGAAAGAATGAAATTGATGCTAAGAAATTGTCGTACTCATGGTTTAAATCTTTGGATGATCATACCAAATTTTTATGCGGGATTGAATTTTGTTTCTAGAAATCTTTTAGATTCCGCCGCGGGTGGTACCTTTATGGAAATTACTTTGGGTGAAGCTACTAAATTGCTTGATAATATTATGGCAAATTATTCACAATGGTTTACCGAAAGGGCTCCTACTAGTAAAAAGGTTAATTCGGTAGAAGAAATAAATTCCTTGAGTGGAAAAGTTGATGCTCTTATGAAATTGGTTGCTAATAAAATGCTCCTATTGATCTTAATGATGTGCCTTTGTCTACTTTGATTGAGCAAAATTGTGATGCCGTAGATGTGAATTTTGTTTCGCGAAACAATTTTAATAACAATGCTTATAGAGGTAATTTTAATCCTAGACCTTTTCAAGGAAATTCCTCTAATAATTATGGTAATTCCTATGGTAACCTTTCTTATAATAATAAAAGGAACACCTCTGATCTTGAGAATAATATTAAAGAATTTATCAATGCTCAAAAGAATTTTAATACTATGATAGAAGAAAAGTTGAGCAAGATTGATGATATGTCTAGAAGCATTGATAGAATTTCTCATGATGTAGAAAATCTCAAGATGAAATTTTTTGTGCCTAACGTTGAAGAATCAATTAAAGCTTTATATATTTCTATGGATGAAAGTAAGAAAAGAACCGCTATGCTTAGAGCTAAAAGAGAATTTTTAAAAAGAGCATTTTCTAGTTATTGCTTTCATAAAAATGATGAAGATCTTAAAATGATTGGTGTTTCTTCTATTGATTCTTTGTTTAGTAAAATTAAGATTCATGAAAAATGGACTGAAGAAGAGTTAACTTTAGCTAGAAGGCGTTGATACGTCTCCAACGTATCTATAATTTGGGATTGTTCCATGCTATTATATTATCTGTTTTGGATGTTTAATGGGCTTTATTATGCTCTTTTATATTATTTTTTGGACTAACCTATTAACCGAAGGCCCAGTGCAAATTGCTGTTTTTTTGCCTATTTCAGTGTTTCGCAGAAAAGGAATATCAAACGGAATCCAAACGGAACGAAACCTTCACGACGATCTTTTTTGGAACCTACGCAATCCAGGAGACTTGGAGTGGAAGTCAAGGAAGCAATGAGGCGGCCACGAGGCAGGAGGGCGCGCCCAGGGGGTAGGCACGCCCCCACCCTCGTGGGCCCCTCGTAGTTCCACCGACCTACTTCTTTCACCTATATATACTCTTATACCCTGAAAACATCCGGGGGAGCCACGAAACCACTTTTCCACCGCTGCAACCTTCTGTACCCGTGAGATCCCATCTTGGGGCCTTTTCCGGCGATCTGCCGGAAGGGGATTCGATCATGGAGGGCTTCTACATCAACACCATAGCCTCTCCGATGATGTGTGAGTAGTTTACCACAGACCTTCGGGTCCATAGTTATTAGCTAGATGGCTTCTTCTCTCTCTTTGGATCTCAATACAAAGTTCTCCTCGATCTTCTTGGAGATCTATTCGATGTAATACTTTTTGCGGTGTGTTTGCCTAGATCCGATGAATTGTGGGTTTATGAACTTGATTATCTATGAATATTATTTGGTTCTTCTCTGAATTCCTATATGCATGATTTGATATCTTTGCAAGTCTCTTCGAATTATCGGTTTAGTTTGGCCTACTAGATTGATCTTTCTTGCAATGGGAGAAGTGCTTAGCTTTGGGTTCAATCTTGTGGTGCTCGATCCTAGTGACAGAAAGGGAAACGACACGTATTGTATTGTTGCCATCGAGGATAAACAGATGGGGTTTATATCATATTGCTTGAGTTTATCCCTCTACATCATGTCATGTTGCCTAATGCGTTACTCCGTTCTTATGAACTTAATACTCTAGATGCATGCTGGATAGCGGTCGATGTGTGGAGTAATAGTAGTAGATGTAGAATCGTTTCGGTCTACTTGACACGGACGTGATGTATATATTCATGATCATTGCCTTAGATATCATCATAACTATGCACTTTTCTATCAATTGCTCGGCAGTAATTTGTTCACCCACCTTAATATATGCTATCATGAGAGAAGACACTAGTGAAACCTATGGCCCCCGGGTCTATTTTACATCATATTAGTTTATCATCAACTTGCCAATTTCTGTCGCCGTTTATTTTGCAATCTTTACTTTCCAATCTATACAACAAAAATACCAAAAATATTTATCTTTTTATCTTTATCAGATCTCACTTTTGCAAGTGGCCGTGAAGGGATTGACAACCCCTTTATCGTGTTGGTTGCAAGGTTATGGCTTCATTGTTGAACAACTAGAAGTGGACACCACAGGCCACACTGATAACCCGACAAGCCCGGTTTGAACTGATGATAAACCGGCAAATCCAGCGAAGGCTGTTGATAAACCGTCGTCTCCGATGAAGGCTGCTGGTGATAAAGAGGATGACGTTATGATTACTAGCATCGGCCACACCACTCCTGGCAACCCTGTTGCTTTATCGAAGCATAGTGCCAAGGACGAGCTTTCTGCTATGAGCAAAGGCAAGTGGAGCGCCGATTTATCAAGCTACGCCCACCTCAGCGCTCAAGACATTCATTCTGGCTTTTTAAACCATCTGTATACCAGCCGTGATTATGAAGCCGGTTTAGTGAATTTAATGAAAGAACGATATGAGGTAACTGCTGCTTAACTCTACATAACTGTTTCTCTCTTATATCCAATTCCAAATATCAACTCCACTAGCCCCCAAGTGACGGTTTATGATATCAATCTAAACCGGGACTTTGTAATAACTCAGTTTTGCATGCTTGATCTCCAGGAGCCGGGTTATCCTTGTAATATGAACCGGTATTTTTAAAACTGCAATATTGTAACTTTCGCCGGTGTAGTCCCCAAGGGCCGGTTTAACTTATGAAGATGAACCGGGACTTTATAAGAATACCCATAACTTTTACTTTGAGCAAACATACATTAGCCCCCCAGTGCCAAGAGTAATACTTGTATTGCGCGTGGGACTTGTAGAAATTTCTGACAACGAGCAAATAGGCATTAGCCCCCAAGTATCATGTGCATAACTTGTTATGTGCTTGATACTTCAAATATGTAATGTGAACTCATAATATGTCTGTCTTTATAGGCTGAGCTGAGCAAGAAGGAAACTCAAATCTCTGATCTGCAAGAAAACATCAAGTCCCAGCAAGCAGAAACCTCTAAGGCAAAAGATGACCTGACCAGTGCCCTAGCCACCATGGAAAAACTGAAGGAGAGTTTCAACAAGGAACGGGCGGATTGGGACACAGAAAAATCCGCATTGCAAAAAAGAGCTGAGGACGCAGAAGCAGCTCTTAAACCGGTGGTAGACGAGCTGACTGGTGTAAAGTGGCAAGTACATGCCATGACTGCTGCTGTGTTCGGTAAATACCCTGGCTTTAAATTGTCATCATATCATCCCAAGTATTGCCGGTTTACTGATGTTCGTAATGATGCAGGAACTCGCATTAGCCATCTGGGCTCTGATGTGCAGAAGAAGTTGAAAGCTGCCTATACTCTGATAGAGCAATTATATACTAGTGCGCAACGGATTATCTATGCTGCTTCTCACAACAAGCCACCCCCAACCTTAATCAAGGAGACTTTAGGGAGGTTGTCAATGCTGCCTGCCCGGGTAGAAGAGCTGAAAAGATCTGCTGCAAGGGCTGGTGCTCTGACCGCGCTAATCCGGGCAAAAGCGTGGGTGCCCGATCTTGATCCCGAGGATGTCAGTAAAGGCTATCCGAGCTTAAAAGAAGACGGATCAGAATTTGGCAACGATGACCTCCGAGCCATAAACCGGGAAGTACGTCCACTGGCTTGCCAATTAGCTGAAGAAGCCGATCTTTCACATTATCAGGCGAGTTATGACATCAACAACAAACGGGTTGCTGCACCAACTCCTGAGGTTCAGAATCTCATCCCGCCAATCCGTAAGCACACCTATGCCCCTGACATTGAACCGTCCACCCTTATAAGCGACGAAGTTGTGTTCCAAGCCCTAACTGGGATTGACTGGGCAACTATTGACTTCCAGCCGCTGGGTAGAGATGAAGAGGATGAACCGGTGCAAGATGATCCGCAACCGTCAAGTCAACCTGGTGACGAATCATGATTCGGGGGCTGGGTTAGCCTTCTGCGAATCACAACACTTGCTGAAAAAACAATTATTCTTTTGGGCACTGAAACGCCTTTGTAATAGGCTAGTTCAAACACTTGGTTTGTTATGCCTTCGTGCATATTTATTTGCCTGATACTTGTTAATTCGCCATGCTTAAGATATATGACACTCATAATCCGTAGCTGCTCCTGCATATAAGAAGTTGAAAGTGTCCTGGCGATTTATCGCTGGACGGGTCATGATGCCCAGATATATAGCCAGGGTTTATAACCAAGGCTGTAAAAAGATGATCAAATATGAAAATAAATGATACCTGTGAGGGTAATAACCCCCATATTGAGTAATGATAACTCCTTTCATATTGTGCCGGTTTATGATAAAACTGTACCGGGTTGTGATAAACACCGGATTAACCATTCATAATACTGGCGACTTGTAGTCAAAACCAGACCGGGTTAAGAAACACCGGATTATAAGTAATCAAGTACTAACAACTTGTAGTTGATAGTCCATCCACGTTAATAATCGCCAGTTTACCGAAAACATCATAAATCTCGGCAAAGGAGATAAAATTTGGCAAATAAAAGCATATGAAAACTTGTAGTCGAGGCTTTTCACGGGCTGCCAGGCCCCAAATTCGAGGCTTTTCATGGGCTGCCAGGCCACTGAGTTAAACCATTTTACAAAGCCTTTTAAGATGGACCTCAATCTTTAACCAATCGTCGTTTTAACTTGACAAGTTCAGGGTCTTATGAGATTGACTTGTCAAAGTTCGACGGGTCATACCAGGTTTACCTGGACGGAGTGACTTACTTAAAAAGGCAGGCTAACCCGGGGTTGTAGGTGTATACACCAGGCTTCCAAGCCGTGGCTTGATAGCCTATTACAAGTGTAGATTCTTTGTTCATTACGATAGCAAAGAATCTCCAAGCAATATTTTGAGTTGTGCTCAGTGGGTGCCTATTTTGAGTTGTTCTTTTGCAACACTCTCTTTGGCCCCTAAGTAGTTTTCTGGCATAGCTATGGCTCGGACATGACCAAGCCCCCAAGTGATTTTTCTGGTGGCCTTGCGCCGATCAAGAGGTGTAGCTATAGTTCGAGTACGACCAAGCCCCCAAGTGATTTTTATATAAGGCTTTATAAGCTGAATCAAGGGGTAAACCGGACGCCGCTTTATAAACAGAAGCCCCCATGTAACCACACATGATGTAAGAAAAACAACAGATACCCCGCTTTAGCTGAGGCTCCGGTTTATTATATTGATCATAATATATACAATATCATAACTATGTAAATGAGCAGAGCCTATGGCTCAAGTATAGTAAGGCCGAAGATGAGCGATATTCCACGGCCGGTGGGTCTCCTCCTCCGATTTACGTGAGTCTTTGTGCTCTCGAACATCTATAAGATAGTATGACCCGTTATGCAGATTCTTGCTGACCACAAAGGGTCCTTCCCAAGGCGGGGATAACTTGTGATTATCAGTCTGATCCTGGATGATTCGGAGCACCAAATCACCTTTTTGAAAAGTTCTGGTTCTAACCCGGCGGCTGTGATAACGACGCAGATCTTGCTGATAAATCACCGAACGAGCTGCTGCAATGTCACGCTCCTCATCTAACAGGTCAAGTGCTTCCTGTCGTGCCTTCTCATTGTCAGCTTCAACATACGCTGCCACACGAGACGAGTCATGACAGATGTCACTAGGGAGAACCGCCTCCGCTCCATAAACCATGAAAAAAGGCGTGTAACCCGTCGATCTGTTGGGTGTGGTATTGATGCTCCATAACATAGAATGTAACTCCTCTACCCAACAACCCGGCGTCCATTGCAAAGGAACCATAAGCCGGGGCTTGATGCCTCTCAACATCTCTTGATTGGCTCTCTCAGCTTGACCATTGGACTGGGGGTGAGCCACTGATGATACTTCAAGCCGGATGTGCTCACGTTGACAGAACTCCTTCATAGCACCTTTTGACAAATTGGTACCATTATCTGTTATAATGCTGTGTGGAAAGACAAACCGGAAAATCACCTTCTTTATGAATTGAACCGCCGTAGCTGCATCACACTTACTGACTGGCTCTGCCTCCACCCACTTCATGAACTTATCAACCGCCACCAAAAGGTGGGTCTTCTTGTCCTCCGATCTCTTAAAGGGCCCAACCATATCCAGCCCCCAAGTTGCAAACGGCCAAGTGATTGGAATCATCCTCAATTCCTGGGCCGGAACATGGGCTCGGCGTGAAAATTTCTGACAACTGACGCACTTTTTCACCAGGTCTTCTGCATCAGCATGAGCCATCAGCCAATAGAAGCCATGACGAAAAGCTTTAGCCACCAGGGATTTTGAACTGGCGTGATGACCACAATTCCCTTCGTGAATCTCCCGCAGAATCTCGCGGCCTTCTTCAGGAGACACGCAACGCTGAAACGCCCCTGTCACACCGCAATGATGTAACTCTCCATTGACAATAGTCATGGACTTGGACCGCCGGATTATCTGCCTGGCCAAGGTTTCATCCTCCGGTAACTCGCCCCGATTCATATACGCCAAGTACGGGACCGTCCAATCCGGGATGACATGAAGCGCCGCCACCAACTGAGCCTCTGGGTCGGGAACTGCCAAATCCTCTTCTGTTGGGAGCTTGACCGACGGTTTATGTAGCACATCGAGAAAGACGTTGGGTGGAACCGGTTTACGTTGGGAACCCAGGCGACTTAAAGCGTCCGCCGCTTCATTCTTCCGCCGGTCCACATGATCGACCTGATAACCTTTGAAGTGACCTGCAACAATATCCACCTCTCGACGATATGCTGCCATGAGTGGGTCCTTGGAATCCCAAGTACCAGACACTTGTTGAGCCACCAAGTCCGAGTCACCGAAGCATTTAACTCGGCTTAAATTCATCTCCGAAGACCGTGGAGTAAAGCCTCATATTCAGCTGCATTGTTAGTGCAAGGGAACATTAAACGGAGAACATAACAAAACTTATCACCTTGTGGGGAAGTTAATACGACTCCAGCCCCCGAGCCCTCCAATTGCCTGGACCCATCAAAGTGAATAGTCCAATAAGTATGATCCGGCTTCTCTTCTGGTGCCTGTAACTCTGTCCAGTCATTGATGAAATCCACCAATGCTTGGGACTTGATCACCGTCCGAGGCATATACTTTAACTAGTGAGGCCCAAGCTAAATAGCCCACTTGGCAATCCGGCCAGTTGCTTCCTTGTTCTGGATTATATCCCCCAAAGGAGCAGAGCTGACCACAATGATTGGGTGACCCTGGAAATATTGCTTAAGCTTCCGGCTCGCCATAAAAACTCCATATACCAGCTTCTTCCAATGCGGGTACCTTTTCTTGGACTCAATAAGTACCTCACTGATGTAATAAACCGGCCTTTGAACCGGATACTCCTTTCCAGCCTCCTTGCGCTCCACCACAATAGCCACGCTAACAGCCCGGGCATTAGCAGCCACATATAACAACAAGGGCTCTTTATCGATAGGAGCAGCAAGGACCGACGGATTTCCCAGCTGCCGCTTTAGATCCTCAAATGCTTCATTGGCAGTGTCACTCCAGACGAAGTTATCTGTCTTTTTCAGCATCTGGTACAAAGGGATGGCCTTCTCCCCAAGGCGACCGATAAACCGGCTTAAGGTTGCAATCCGGCCTGACAGGCGTTGGACATCATTGATACACTTCGGTTTGGCCAAGGAAGTAATAGCCTTGAACTTCTCTGGATTAGCTTGAATGCCCGTGTTAGATACTAGAAAGCCCAAGAGTTTGCCAGCCGGTACACCAAAGACACACTTGGCCGGATTAAGCATCATCTTATAAACCCGGAGGTTATCAAAGGTCTCCTTCAAGTCATCTATCAATGTCTCCCCCTTTCTGGATTTCACCACAATATCATCCACATAGGCATGAACATTGCGGCCAATCTGATTATGAAGACAATTCTGTACACAACGCTGATAAGTCGCATGGGCACTTTTGAGCCCGAAAGGCATAGATACATAGCAGAAGGCTCCAAAAGGAGTTATAAACGTTGTCTTCTCTTGGTCCTTAACTGCCATTTTGATCTGATGGTAACCAGAATATGCATCCAAAAAGCTCAAACGCTCACAACCCGCCGTAGCATCAATAATTTGATCAATACGAGGGAGAGCAAAAGGATCTGCCGGACAAGCCTTGTTCAAATCTGTGTAGTCCACACACATACGCCAAGTGCCGTTCTTCTTTAGCAGCAGCACCGGATTAGCAAACCATTCAGGATGAAATACTTCAACGATGAACCCAGCCGCCAAGAGCCTGGCCACCTCCTCACCAATTGCCTTACACCTTTCTTCATTGAACCGGCGAAGAAACTGCTTGACCAGTTTATACTTGGGATCAACATTAAGAGTGTGCTCAGCGAGTTCTCTCGGTACACCTGGCATGTCAGAAGGCTTCCATGCAAAGATGTCCCAATTCTCACGGATGAAATCGATGAGCGCCCTTTCATATTTCGGATCCAAGTTAGCGCTGATGATAAACTGCTTGGATGAATTGCCAGGAACAAAATCAACAAGCTTAGTCTCATCAGCCGATTTAAACTTCAAGGCCGGATCATTCTCTGTAGTTGGCTTCTTTAATGAAGTCATATCTGCCGGATCAACATTGTCCCTGTAGAACTTCAACTCTTCTGTTGCACAAACCGACTCAGCATAAGCCGCATCACCCTCTTCACATTCCAAAGCGATCTTACGGCTTCCGTGTACTGTGATGGTTCCCTTGTGACCCGGCATCTTGAGCTGCAGATAAACATAACAGGGCCTTGCCATGAACTTAGCATAAGGCGGCCGTCCAAACAGGGCATGATACGGGCTCTTGATTTTCACCACCTCAAAGGTCAATGTTTCTGATCTTGAATCATGCTCATCACCAAAAGTAACCTCCAGAGCTATCTTACCAACTGGATACGCCGATTTACCAGGTACCACACCATGGAAGACCGTGTTGGACGGTTTAAGATTTTTATCTGTTAATCCCATGCGACGAAAAGTTTCATAATAAAGGATATTGATACTACTCCCCCCATCCATGATTACATTGGTGAACTTATAACCTCCAACCTGAGGTGCCACCACCAATGCCAGATGACCCGGATTATCAACCCGAGGTGGATGATCCTCTCGACTCCACACAATGGGTTGTTCAGACCAGTGTAAGTAACAGGGCACCGCCGGTTCAACAGAGTTCACTGCCGTTTTGTGCAGCTTCTGATCACGCTTGCACAGGCTCTCGTGAAGACATGGTACTGTCCACTATTCAACTGCTTCGGGTTGGTCTGATAACCCGACTGCTGCTGTTGCTGCTGACTCCCCTGATGATTATAACCACCTTGGTTGCCTTGATTGCCATGATTGCCATGTCCGCCTTGATTACCGTGAAATCCTGAACCGGAACTGCCTCCACCGTAATCCGGCCCATGAGATCCGGGGCCTGAACCGCCGCCCGGTCCATGATCATACCGAAAAAAATCTAAATTTTTGAACTCCTGCATAATATAACAATCCTTCCAGAGGTGCGTGGCCGGCTTATCCCGCGACCCGTGTTTCGGGCAAGGCTGGTTTAACAGGTGAGACAGGAGCTCCGGATTGGGGCTTGGTATTCCACCACGCTGGGGCAGTTTACCCTTACAACGTTGGCCCTTGTCCTGCGCGTTGGTGTTAGCCACAAAATCTAAACTGTTATCCGCTTTATGCTTACCACTATTTCCATGACCCGCCGGGTTATGCTGCTGCCCTTTGGTGTTGCCGCTCTTCTTTCCCTTCCCTGTCTTGTCATCATCAGATTCAGGGTCCTTGGTACTATCAAAATCAGCATACTTCACCAAGGCTGCCATAAGAGTCCCCATGTCATTGCAGTGACGTTTGAGCCGTCCCAGCTTCAACTTCAGAGGTGTAAACCGGCAATTGCCTTCCACTGTTAAAACTGCAGTATCAGCGTTGATGCGGTCTGATGAATGCAAAATTTTCGAAACCTGGCGCACCCAATGGGTTGTTGATTCTCCTTCCTCCTGGACACAGGCAGCTAAGTCCATAATTGACATGGGCTGCTTGCACGTGTCTTTGAAATTTTGAATAAACCGGGCTCTCAACTCGGCCCATGACCCAATGGAGTTAGCTGGCAAGTTTTTCAACCAAGTGCGAGCCGTTCCTTCCAACATCATGGTGAAGTATTTAGCAAACACTGCATCATCCACATCCAGCATCTCCATCGCCATCTCATAGCTTTCGAACCATGACTCGGGGGATAAATCTCCAGTAAGTCGGCACCTTACATGGGCCCTTGAAATCCTTGGGCAGCCGCACATTGTGCAGCGCTGGGATGAGACACGGTACCCCCAAAGAGCTGGAAGTAACCCCTGGTTCCACTGACGTGGTTGGACAAACCGGAGTAAGTTGGCGGGCTTCATGCTGGGCCGCTAACTCGGCCTCTCGACGTGCCCTAGCACGATCCACCACATCCTGAGCATCACCACCGCCACCCGCCGGGTTATGGCCACGGGGCGGATTACGGTTTCGCGAACTGCTTGACACGGCTGGTTCATCCATATGCCTGCTGTAACTCCGGCTTGGGCGTGGAGTAGAATGGATCCTTTCGCGGCTATAATAATAAGCCTGCTGCTGAGTCAAAGCTGTCTGAAGGAGCTCCCTAGCCCGTCGTGTCTCGACCGCTACTGGGGACCCGCCTTCGATCGGGAGAGCCGCCAGTCGTGAAGCGGCAGCGACAATGTTATCCATCGGGTTAGAGTAGTGACCCGGTGGTGTTGGGACGTGCTGTGACAGAACATTGTTATGACAAGGCGGATCCGTTGGACGCGGCTGAACCGGCGCCCCCGTTCCAGGTGCCTCCGCCCGGTTTACCGCTGGCGGATTACTGGTCCCTGCTCCTGGGGTATTAAAGAGGTTCCTGGCCTCATAAACCGGCGGCAGGTGAGACCCGTACCTTCTCCTCATGACATCGTTTGACGCGCTCTGATCTAACATAAGCCAGTAAGCCTGCGCATCCAATGCGGCCCGTTCCGTAGCCATCCTGGTATCCTTCAGCTGCCAGGTCGGCCTTGCCTTGAGTTATCTGATCTTTCACCTTTGCGATTTCTGCATTATGCTCATCTTGATTCACCGGGTTAACTTCCGCCATCAGTGTTGCCAAAGCGTCAAATAAATCAGATAAAACCTGAGCCGGCGGTCGCGCTGGGCCTCCTGCCCTGGCCATTGTCGCTGCTACTGATCCGGAAACCATCGCCGCTGCGGTCGAAGAGTGGAGTGCTGGCTGCGTACCGGCCATGAAGATCGCAACCCGGTTTGGTGGATCAAAGGGGTCCGGAATACTATCGCCATCGGAATAGCCCCCAGTCCGGCCATGTTGCAACTGGTACAATGACTCGGTCTCTCTGGTCGATGACTCATCATCAAAATAAACGACGGTCTCACCACCAGATGCCGATCTATCCTCAGATTCCGCTCCATGGATGACTCCCACAAAGGCATGCTTCATGGCAGGCTGAACCCGGGCACGTCTCGCACGCTGAGCCGTCTCGACGATGTCGGTGCAGATGTCCGGCTCAGGGCCCGGTTCGCCGATCTTGCCAATGAAAACGTGGATGCCGCCGAAGGGGACCCGGTACCCGTACTCGATTGAGCCGGCTTCGGGGCCCCAGCCTGCGTCGTTGATGTAGAGCTTGCCGCGACGACTCTTGGTCATCCGGCCCACAGCGTATCCCTTGAGCCCTTCGAAGCTGCCCTCTAAGAACTCGAAACCATCGTGCGATAGCCCCACGGTGGGCGCCAAATGTCGTGGTTTTGTCACGGCAGATGTCCTAGAGAAAGGACTTAGTCGTGGAGCCATCGCGACGGGTTAGCTTAAAGGGGTTCAAAGCGGACAAAGGACGCAGAGAGTTTATACTGGTTTGGCCCCTTGCGGTGAAGGTAAAAGCCTACGATCCAATTGTTGTGGAATTGCCGAGGTTTCGATGACCAGGGGGGCAAATTCGCTTTGCCTGGTTCTCGAGTTGTTGTTTGTTGTTTCTAAACCGCCGCCGGGTCGTCCCCTTATATACATGGGTTGACGCCCGTCGGTTTACAGGATCCCGAGGCCGGCTCATAAACGTGTCCGGCCCGGTCTTTGCTCTTTCTTTCTTACAACACAAGTTACACATCATTGTCGGTTTATGTCTACAGGCTTTAACCCGCCTTTGGGCCTCCATAAAGTGCCATCATCTTCGTCTTCTTGGGCTTCAAATATAGATAACCTATTATGGGGATAACCCGGCCTCTCCTGGCCGGTTTATACCCAGTAGTAATATCCCCAACAGGAAGAGTGTCAACTTTGCAAACATGTGGATCGTGTTAAGAATATGTTTGTGATAGTTATATTGTTGAATTTCCTCATGATCCTACATGTAATTATTATGAGAGAGGAAAATATGGTTGTAGAAATTTTCATGTTACAAAATTACCTCTCGTTATGTTGAGACTGCTATTGTTTCTTTTTTCTTCCATGCTTATGCTAGTTTTTGCTTGTCTTGATAATTTGTTTGCTTATAAAATGCCTATGCATAGGAAGTATGTTAGACTTAGATGTCTTTTGTCATGTGTTTTGTGATGCTCTCTTTGTGCTTCAATTCTTGTCTATCATGCGAGCATCATTGAAATCTCAATGCCTAGCTAAAAGTCTTTAAAGAAAAGCACTTGTTGAGAGACAACCCAATATTTTTAGGTTCTGTTTAGTAATAAATAATTCATCTAGCCTCTGTTTGGATGTGTTTTTATGTTTTAATTAGTGTTTGTGCCAAGTAGAACCAATAGGATCTTCTTGGGTGATAGTTGTTTGATCTTGCTGAAAAAGACAGAAACTTTACGCTCACGAAAATAATTGTTAAAATTCACCAGAACGTGATAAAATACCAATTCTTTTTGCAGTAGATCAATATAAAAATTTTCCAGGTTGTCCTAGGTTTTCAGAAATTTTGGAGTTCCAGAAGTATTCGAACAAATCAGATTACTACAGACTATTCTGTTTTTGGCAGATTCTGTTTTTCGTGTGTTGTTTGCTTATTTTGATGAATCTATGGCTAGTATCGGGGGGTATGAACCATAGAGAAGTTGAAATACAGTAGGTTTAACACCAATATAAATAAATAATGAGTTTATTACCTTACCTTAAGGTGGTGATTTGTTTTCTTATACTAACGGAGCTCATGAGATTTTCTGTTTGAGTTTTGTTTTGTGAAGTTTTCAAGTTTTTGGGTAAAGATTTGATGGATATTGGAACAAGGAGTGGCAAGAGCCTAAGCTTGGGGATGCCAAAGGCAACCCAAGGTAAAATTCAAGGACAACCAAAATCCTAAGCTTGGGGATGCCCCGGAAGGCATCCCCTCTTTCGTCTTCGTCTATCGGTAACTTTACTTGAGGCTATATTTTTATTCACCACATGATATGTGTTTTGCTTGGAGCGTCTTGTATGATTTGAGTCTTTGCTTTTTAGTTTACCGCAATCATCCTTGCTGTACACACCTTTTGGGAGAGACACACATGAATCGGAATTTATTAGAATACTCTATGTGCTTCACTTATATCTTTTGAGCTAGATAAATTTAGCTCTAGTGCTTCACTTATACCTTTTTAGAGCACGGTGGTGGTTTTATTTTATAGAAATTATTGATCTCTCATGCTTCGCTTATATTATTTTGAGAGTCTTTTAGAACAGCATGGTAATTTGCTTTGGCTATAAAATTAGTCCTAATATGATAGGCATCCAAGATGGGTATAATAAAATCTTTCATATAGAGTGCATTAAATACTATGATAAGTTTGATACTTGATAGTTGTTTTGAGATATAAAGGTGGTAATGTTAGAGTCATGCTAGTTGGGTAATTGTGGAATTGAGAAATACTTGTGTTGAGGATTGCAAGTCCCGTAGCATGCATGTATGGTAAACGTTGTGTGACAAATTTGAAGCATGGGGTGTTCTTTGCTTGCTTTCCTTATGAGTGGCGGTCGGGGACGAGCGATGGTCTTTTCCTACCAATCTATCCCTCTAGGAGCATGCACGTAGTGCTTAGATTTGATGAATTGTTGATTTTTGCAATAAGTATGTGAGTTCTTTATGACTAATGTTGAGTCCATGGATTATACGCACTCTCACCCTTCCATCATTGCTAGCCTCTTCGGTACCGTGCATTGCCCTTTCTGACCTTGAGAGTTGGTGCAAACTTCGCCGGTGCATCCAAACCTCATGATATGATACGCTCTATCACACATAAGCCTGCTTATATCTTCCTCAAAACAGCCACCATACCTACCTATTATGGCATTTCCATAGCCATTTCGAGATATGTTGCCATGCAACTTACCACCGTTCCGTTTATTATGACACGCTCCATCATTGTCATATTGCTTTCCATGATCATGTAGTTGACATCGTATTTGTGGAAAAGCCACCTTCATAATTCTTTCATACATGTTGCTCTTGATTCATTGCATATCCCGGTACACCGCCGGAGGCATTCACATAGAGTCTTATTTTGTTCTAAGTACCGAGTTGTAATTCTTGAGTTGTAAATAAATAGAAGTGTGATGATTTTATTATTAGAGCATTGTCCCATGTGAGGAAAGGATGATGGAGACTATGATTCCCCCACAATTCGGGACGAGACTCCGGACAAGAAAAGAGAGGCCAAAGAAGCCCAAACAAAAAAGAAAAAATGAGAGAAAAGAGAGAAGGGACAATGTTACTATCCTTTTTCCACACTTGTGCTTCAAAATAGCACCATGATCTTCATGATAGAGAGTTTCTTATTTTGTCACTTTCATATACTAGTGGGAATTTTTCATTATAGAACTTGGCTTGTATATTCCAATGATGGGCTTCCTCCAAATGCCTAGGTCTTCATGAGCAAGCAAGTTGGATGCACACCCACTTATTTTCTTTTGATGAGCTTTCATATATTTATAGCTCTAGTGAATCCGTTGCATGGCAATATCTACTCCTCGCATTGACATCAATTGATGGGCATCTCCATAGCCCGTTGATTAGCCGCGTCAATGTGAGACTTTCTCCTTTTTTGTCTTCTCACATAACCCCCATCATCATATGCTATTCCACCCATAGTGCTATGTCCATGGCTTGTGCTCATATATTGCGTAAAAGTTGAGAGAGTTTGAAAAGGCTAAGTATGAAACAATTGCTTGGCTTGTCATCGGGGTTGTGCATGATGGGAGCATTTTGTGTGACGAAAATGAAGCATGGACAAACTATATGATTTTGTAGGGATAAGCTTTCTTTGGCTATGTTATTTTGATAAGACATAATTGCTTGGTTAGCATGCTTGAAGTATTACTATTTTTATGTCAGTATTAAAACTTTGTATAGAATCTTTTGGGATCTAAACATTCATGCCACAATAAAGAGAATTACATTGAAAATTATGTTAGGTAGCATTCCACATCAAAAATTCTGTTTTATCATTTACCTACTCGAGGACGAGCATGAATTAAGCTTGGGGATGCTTGATACGTCTCCAACGTATCTATAATTTTTTATTGTTCCATGCTATTATATTATCTGTTTTGGATGTTTAATGGGCTTTATTATGCTCTTTTATATTATTTTTTGGACTAACCTATTAACCGAAGGCCCAGTGCAAATTGTTGTTTTTTTGCCTATTTCAATGTTTCGAAGAAAAGGAATATCAAATGAAATCCAAACGGAACGAAACCTTCGCGAGGATCTTTTTTGGAACCTACGCAATCCAGGAGACTTGGAGTGGAAGTCAAGGAAGCAACAAGGCGACCACGAGGTAGGAGGGCGCGCCCAGCGGGGCAGGCGCGCCCCCCACCCTCGTGGGCCCCTCATAGCTCCACCGACCTACTTCTTTCGCCTATATATACTCTTATACCCTGAAAACATCCGGGGGAGCCGCGAAACCACTTTTTCACCACCGCAACCTTCTGTACCCGTGAGATCCCATCTTGGGGCCTTTTCCGGCAATCTGCCGGAGGGGGATTCGATCACGGAGGGCTTCTACATCAACACCATAGCCTCTCCGATGATGTGTGAGTAGTTTACCACAGACCTTCGGGTCCATAGTTGTTAGCTAGATGGCTTCTTCTCTCTCTTTGGATCTCAATACAAAGTTCTCCTCGATCTTCTTGGAGATCTATTCGATGTAATACTTTTTGCGGTGTGTTTGCCGAGATCTGATGAATTGTGGGTTTGTGAACTTGATTATCTATGAATATCATTTGGTTCTTCTCTGAATTCCTATATGCATGATTTGATATCTTCGCAAGTCTCTTCGAATTATCGGTTTAGTTTGGCCTACTAGATTGATCTTTCTTGCAATGGGACAAGTGCTTAACTTTGGGTTCAATCTTGCGGTGCTCGATCCCAGTGACAGAAAGGGAAACGACACGTATTGTATTGTTGCCATCGAGGATAAAAATATGGGGTTTATATCATATTGCTTGAGTTTATCCCTCTACATCATGTCATGTTGCCTAATGCGTTACTCCGTTCTCATGAACTTAATACTCTAGATGCATGCTAGATAGCGGTCGATGTGTGGAGTAATAGTAGTAGATGCAGAATCGTTTCGGTCTACTTGACACGGACGTGATGCCTATATTCATGATCATTGCCTTAGATATCATCATAACTATGCACTTTTCTATCAATTGCTCGGCAGTAATTTGTTCACTCGCCCTAATACATGCTATCATGAGAGAAGCCACTAGTGAAACCTATGGCCCCCGGGTCTATTTTACATCATATTAGTTTATCATCAACTTGCCAATTTCTGTCGTCGTTTATTTTGCAATCTTTACTTTCCAATCTATACAACAAAAATACCAAAAATATTTATCTTATTATCTTTATCAGATCTCACTTTTGCAAGTGGCCGTGAAGGGATTGACAACCCCTTTATCGCGTTGGTTGCAAGGTTCTTGATTGTTTTTGTAGGTACTAGGCGATTTGCGTGTAGTCTCCTACTGGATTGATACCTTGGTTCCCAAAAACTGAGGGAAATACTTATGCTACTTTGCTACATCACCCTTTCCTCTTCAAGGGAAAACCAACACATGCTCAAGAGGTAGCAGGCGTCCGATAATTTGGAGGATGAAAACCTTGTTGAGGAAATTGATAAAAGTGGGTTTGGAGAGGTCAAAACTTTAACTAGTGATGTGCCCACTCTTCTGGATTACAAATAATTTAATTATGATAATTTCTCTTTGATTGATTTTATTTCTTTGTTGCAATCCATGATAAATTCACCCCATGCTTATGAACAAAATAAAGCATTTACTAAACATATTGTTGATGCTATGATGAAAGCCTTGGAAGAAAAATTGGAATTAGAGATTTCAAATCCTAGAAAATTACATGATGAATGGGAACCTACTATCAAAGTCAAGATTGAAAATTATGAGCGTTTTGCTTTATGTGACTTGGGTGCTAGTGTTTCTACAATTCCGAAATCCTTATGTGATGTGCTTGGTCTTACCGATATCAAAGAATGTTCTTTAAATTTGCACTTGTCGGATTCTACTATTAAAAAGCCTTTGGGAAGAATTAATAATGTTCTTATTCTTGCAAATAGGAATTATGTGCCCATAGATTTTATTGTTCTTGGTATTGATTGCAATCCGTCTTGCCCAATTATTCTTGGTAGACCATTTTTACGTACTATCGGTGTCGTGATTGATATGAAAGAACACAATATTAAATTTCAATTTCCACTAATGAAGGGTATGGAACATTTCCCTAGAAAAAGAATTAAGCCACCATATGAATCAATCATGAGGACATCTTATGGATCTAAAAATAAAGATGACAATACTTAGATCTTTGCATTATGCCTAGCTAGGGGCTTAAAACGATAGCGCTTGTTGGGAGGCAACCCAATGAATAAAATTTATTTTTGTCTTTTTCTTTCTGCTCTTGAGTGTTTGCACAATTATGATTGTGTTTTTTATGTTTTAATTAGTGTTTGTTCCAAGTAAAGCCTTTGGGATCATGTTGGGTGATAGTTGATTTGATCTTGTTGGAAAACAGAAACTTTTGCGTCTAGTAAAATAATTTTCAAAAATCACAGAATTGACGAAAGCTTCTGAATTTTTTACACAAGATTGATATACAAATTTCCTAAAACTTCCTAATTGTTCAGAATTTTTGGAGTTACAGAAGTATATGAAGTTTTTAGATTTCTACAGACTGTTATGTTTTTGACAGATCTTGTTTTCTTTGTGTTGTGTGCTTATTTTGATGAATCTATGGACTCTCTCGGGGGGTTTGAGCCATAGCAAAGTTGGAATACAGTAGATATGATGCAAAAATAAAATATGAATGGGTTTGCAGCAGTACTTAGAGTAGTGATTTGCTTTGTTATACTAACGAATCTCACGAAGGTTTTGTTGAGTTTTGTGTGATTGAAGTTTTCAAGTTTTGGGTGAGATCACGATGGATGAAGGCATAAGGAGTAAGAGCCTAAGCTTGGGGATGCCCATGGAACCCCAAGTTATTATCCAAAGATAAGCAAGCAACTAAGCTTGGGTATGCCCGAGTGGCATCCCCTCTCTCTTCTAACGACCATCGGAATTTTACTTGGAGCTGTATTTTTATTCATCACATATCATGAGTTTTGCTTGGAGTGTCTTGTATGATATGAGTCTTTGCTTGTTTGCTTTTTTTGTGTCATCTATCCTTGCTGGACACACTTATTTGCGAGAGCCAAAATTATGCAATGACTTGTTAGAATTGATCTCTATGCTTCACTTAATTTTTTTTTAGCTATGGAATTGCTCTAGTGCTTCACTTATATCTTTTTGAGCACGGTGTGCTTTAGTATTTTGGTAGAAATGATCTCATGCTTCACTTAGATTTATTTGAGAGTTAGTAAACTTTTTAAGAAATTCTCTCTTGCTTCACTTAAATTATTTTGAGAGAAGAAAAAAAATTATGCTCATGTTCTTCACTTAGATTTGCTTGAGCTATCAAAAGCAACATATGAAATTAGTCCCAAAGTGATAGATATTCAAGAGGGATATAATAAAAACTTTCATGAGGATCACTGGACAAAATAAACTTGATTCCTTTCAATAGTTTTGCAATATGATGATATAATATGTGAGCCATGTTGATGAGTAATTATGCTTTGGTAAGAATATTGGTGTTAAGGTTTGTGATTCCCTATGCAAGCACGAAAGTCAATAGTTATGCAATGAATTTACATCCTACTTATGGTGCATTATTCGGTGTTAGTTATGCTTAATGCTCGTTTATGAGAGTTTTCGTTTCTTGGTTGGGTGCATCTCAATCATTTTGCTAGCCTTCATTTACACTAAGTATGATCAGTACTTGTGCATCCAAAATCCTTAAACCAGTTTTGCCATATGAGTCCACTATACCTACCTATATGCAGTATTCTTTTGCCGTTCTAAGCAAATTTGTATGTGCCATCTCTAATTTTCAAAATAAATTTCTCTTTTGTGTGCTCGTACCGCTCATGAAACGGTAGGGGTGGATGATATTTTTCCATGCTAGATGTGTTATTCTCAATATGAGTGTTTATTCACTTATCATTGCACGAGAGAACGGCACGGGTATTAGGGATGCCCAGTCCCAAAATGAAAAATGAATTTACTTTATGTTGTCAAATAATAAATTTCTTGGAATGTGTTGGTATGGACGACACCCATGGATTTGGTTAGCCGTGGAATGTGAAAGTGTGGTGGAAAAAGGAATAAACTTTATTTTCTGTCTGGGAACCGCCTATGATGTATCTAGCATGGAAAGTATTGGGAACTACTCGATCGTTTTCATTGACAGGAAAAGCATGCCACCCAAAATGTTTTTATCTCTATCTTTTTCGCTTTGAGCTCTCGCACCTCTACAAATCCCTACTTCCCTCTGCAAAGGGCCTTTCTATTTATTTTATGCAGTTTTTATTTTGAGTCTCCGTCTTGTCTTATAAAGCACAAAACTAAGGGGCACTATGATCGTACTTGAGCATTGGGTGTAGCTAATATGCGAGTGTGTTTCATGAATGGACTAATGATTGAGCATAATGGACTAGGATAACTTACTTTAGTGTTGATATTTTGAAAGACATGGTTGCTTGTTGATATGCTTGAGTATTGAAATCTTCATGTCAAAACTGGACTATTGCTATCATATAAAAGTCCAAATGTCCATGCAACAAAGAAAAGAATATGTGATGAACATGTTAGGCAGCATTCCACATCAAAAATTCTGTTTTTATCATTTACCTGCTCGAGGACGAGCAGGAATTATGCTTCGGGATCCTCATATGTCTCCAACGTATCTATAATTTTTGATTGTACCATGCTGTTATATTATCATTCTTGGATGTTTTAAAATCATTTTATATCAAATTTATTTCATTTTTTGGGACTAACCTATTGACATAGTGCCCAGTGCCAGTTGCTATTTTTTGCTTGTTTTTCACTTCACAGAAAATCAATACCAAACAGAGTCGAAACGCAACAAAACTTTTTGGAGAATTTTTCTGGGCCAGAAGACACAGGATGGGCCAAAGAAGTACCAGAGAGGGGATTTGAGGGGACCACAACCCACCTGGGCGCGCCTGGGAGCCCAGACGCGCCCTGGTGGGTTGTGCCCACCTCAGTGGCCTCCCGCACCGCCTCTTCACTCTATAAATACCCCAATATTCCAAAAACCCTAGGGGAGTCAACAAAAAATATTTCCAGCCGCCGCAAGTTCCAGAAACCACAGATCCAATCTAGACACCATCACGAAGGGGTTCATCATCCTCATTGGTGCCTCTCCGATGATGCGTGAGTAGTTCATTATAGACCTACGGGTCTGTAGTTAGTAGCTAAATGGCTTCCTCTCTCTCTCTCTCTTTTGATTCTCAATACAATGGTCTCTTGGAGATCTATTTGATGTAACTCTTTTTGCGGCATGTTTGTTGGGATCCGATGAACTTTGAATTTATGATCAGATCTATGTTTTTATCCGTGAAAGTTATTTGAGTTTCTTTGATCTCTTATATGCATGATTACTTATAGCCTCGTATTTCTTCTTCGAATATTTGGTTTAGTTAGGCTGACTAGATCGATTTTTCTTGCCATGGGAAGAGGTGCTTTGTGATGGGTTCGATCTTACGGTGCTCAATCCCAGTGACAGAAGGGGAAATGACACGTATGTATCGTTGCTATTAAGGATAACAAGATGGGGTCTATTCCTACATGAATAGATCTTGTCTACATCATGTCATTATTCTTATTGCATTACTCCGTTTCTCCATGAACTTAATACAGTATATGCATGCTGGATAGCGGTCGATGTGTGGAGTAATAGTAGTAGATGCAGGCAGGAGTCGATCTGATAATCTTAGACGTGATGCCTATATAATGATCATTGCCTGGATATCGTCATGATTATTTGAAGTTCTATCAATTTCCCAACAGTAATTTGTTTAACCGCCGTATGCTATTTTTCTCGAGGGAAGCCACTAGTGAAATCTACGACCCCCGGGTCTCTTCTTTATCATATTTCCCTTTGAGATCTATTTTTATTCGCATTTATTTCAGATCTATTAATCCAAAAACCCAAAAATACCTTGCTGCAATTTATTGTAATTTATTTTATCTCGCGTTCCCGCGAGATCTATTTATCCAATCTACTACAATTTTATCTATCTTATTACCCGGGAGGGAATGACAACCCCTCTTTTACGTTGGGTTGCAAGTATTTGTTCTTTATGTGCAGGTACCGTTTATGCAGTGTTGCGTGGTTCTCCTACTGGTTCGATAACCTTGATCTCATCAATGAGGGAAATACCTACCGTAGCTGCGCTGCATCATCCCTTCCTCTTTGGGGAAATATCAACGTAGTTCAAGCCGCATCAGGCCACCGTTCATATCTTTTATACATGTCACGCTAGATCATTGCACATCCCGGTACACCACTGGAGGCATTCATATAGAGTCATATCTTTGTTCTAGTATCGAGTTGTAATTCTTGAGTTGTAAGTAAATAAAAGTGTGATGATCATCATTATTAGAGCATTGGCCCATGTGAGCAAAGGATGATGGAGGCTATGATTCCCCCACAAGTCGGGATGAGACTCCGGACTTCAAAATAAAAAAGAGGCCAAAGAGCCCAAAATTTAAAAAAATAAAAAAGAGGCCAAAGAGCCAAAAAAGAAGAAAAATGTGAGAGAAAAATAGAGAAGGGACAATCTTACTATCCTTCTCCACACTTGTGCTTCAAAGTAGCACCATGATCTTCATGATAGAGAGTCTCCTACGTTGTCACTTTCATATATTACTAGTGGGAATTTTTCATTATAGAACTTGGCTTGTATATTTAAATGATGGGCTTTGATACGTCTCTGTCGTATCTATAATTTTTTATTGTTTCATGCCAATATTATACAATTTTTACATACTTTTGGCAACTTTTTATATGATTTATTGGACTAACCTATTGATAAAGTGCCTAGAGCCAGTTCCTGTTTGTTGCATGTTTTTTGTATCGCAGAAAATCCATATCAAACAAAGTCCAAACGCGATAAAAATTTATGGAGATTTATTTTGGAATTTATGTGATTTTTGGGAGGTTGAATCAACGCAAACGGGGCCCCACAGAGCCCACAACCCACCAGGGCGCGCCAGGCACCCCCTGGCGCGCCCAGGTGTCTTGTCCCCTCCTCGAAGGTCGGTTTGGGGCCCTTCTTCTCGCGCAAGAAAGTTAATTTATGGAAAAAATCATGTAAAAATTCCAGCGCAATCGGAGTTACGGATCTCCGGGAATTTAAGAAACGGTGAAGGGCCAGATCTGGGGAGCGCGAAACAGAAGAGAACGGAGAGGGAGATCCAATCTCGGAGGGGCTCTCACCCCTCCGCCACCATGGAGACCGAGGACCATAGGGGGAACTCTCCTCCCATCTAGGGGGAGGCCAAGGAAGAAGAAGAATGATGGGGGCTCTCCCCCCTTACTTCCGGTGGCGCCGGAGTGCCGACGGGGCAACGATTGGAACGACGATCTACATCAACAATCTTGCTACCGTCAACACCAACTCCCCCCCTATGCAGCGGTGTAACACCTTTCCCCCCGTTGTAATCTCTACTTAAACATGGTGCTCAACTCCATATATTATTTCCCAAGGATCTATGATGTTTGAGTAGATCTGTTTTGTCCTGTGGGTTAATCGTGTTCTTGGTTGGTATGATTGTATATTTTTTATGGTGCTGTCCTATGGTGCCCTCCGTTCTTGCGCAAACGTGAGGTCCCCCCGCTGTAGGGTGTTGCAATATGTTCATGGTTCGCCTATGGTGCGTTGCGAGAGTGACAGAAGCTTAAACCCGAGTAAGTGGGGTATGACGTATGGGAGTAAAGAGGACTTGATACTTAATGCTATGGTTGGGTTTCACAACCTTAATGATCTTTAGTAGTTGTGGATGCTTGCTAGAGTTCCAATCATAAGTGCTTATGATCCAAGTAGAGAAAGTATGTTAGCTCATGCCTCTCCCTCATATAAAATTACAAGAATGATTACCGGTACTTGTTATCGATTGCCTAGGGACAAATAACTTTCTTGTTGACACAAACCCATTTTCTAAACACCTAAATTTTATTATCTTGCAAATTACTTCTAGTTTGATTACTGCAAAGTAGTTCTAGCATCACACCTACAAAATAGTTTCATACTGTTTTTGGTAAAGCAAACGTCAAGTGTGCGTAGAGTTGTATCGGTGGTCGATAGAACTTGAGGGAATATTTGTTCTACCTTTAGCTCCTCGTTGGGTTCGACACTCTTATTTATCAAAGAAGGCTACAAACGATCCCCTATACTTGTGGGTTATCAGGCTTCCTCAAATTTCCCTAGGTCTTCGTGAGCAAGCAAGTTGGATGCACACCCACTTAGTTTTCTTCCGAGCTTTCATACACTTATAGCTCTAGTGCATCCGTTGCATGGCAATCCCTACTCACTTGCACCAATATCAATTGATCAGCATCTCCATAGCCTATTAATTTGCCTAGTTTGTGTGACAATTTCTTTCTCATTTTTGTCTACTACCACCTTCTATTCCACCCATAGTGCTATATCCATGGTTCATGCTCATGTATTGCGTGGAAGTTGAAAAAGCTTTAGAACATCAAAAGTATGAAACAGTTGCTTGGCTTGTCATCGGGGTTGTGCATGATAAATACTTTGTGTGATGAAGATAGAGCATGACAAGACTATATGATTTTGTAGGGATAACTTTCTTTAGCCACGATATTTTGAAAAGCCATAATTGCTTTATTAGTATGCTTGAAGTATTATTGTTTTTATGTCAATATTAATTTTTTTTAATCTTATGGACCTGAATATTCATATCACAATAAAAAAGATTACTTGATAAACATGTTAGGTAGCATTCCACATCAAAAAATCTGTTTTTATCAATGACCTACTCGAGGACAAGCAGGAGTTAAGCTTGGGGATGCTTGATACGTGATACGTCCATTTTGCATCATGTTTTCTTACTGTTATTTATAATGTTTTTATCCATAATAATGCTTTTTGGAGTAATTCTAATGCCTTTTCTCTTATAATTTGCAAGGTACACACCAAGAGGGAGAATTCCGGCAGCTGGAAATCTGGACCTGAAAAAGCTACGTCACGCTACCTATTCTGCACAACTCCAAACATGCTGAAACTTCATGGGGATTTTTTATGGAATAAATAAGAATTACTCGAACGAATAACTACCAGATGGGGGCCCCCGGGGGGCACAACCCACCTGGGCGCGCCAGGCCCCCCTCGCATGCCCTGGGGGGTTGTGGCCTCCTCGGCCCACCTCCTGTGCCCATCTTCTGGTCGTTTTGGCCTGGAAAAAATAAGAGGAGGATTTTCGGGACGAAGCGCCGCCGCCTCGAGGCGAAACTTGGGCAGGAGCACTTTTGCCCTCCGGTGGAGCGATTCCGCCGGGGGAACTCCCTCCCGGAGGGGGAAATCATCGTCATCATCATCACCAACAACTCTCCCATCTTGGGTAGGGCAATCTCCATCAACATCTTCAACAACACCATCTCATCTCAAACCCTAGTTCATCTCTTGTGTTCAATCTTGTTAGCAGAACTATAGATTGGTGCTTGTGGGTGACTAGTAGTGTTGATTACATCTTGTAGTTGATTACTATATGGTTTATTTGGTGGAAGATTATATGTTCAGATCCAATATGCTATTTAATACTCCTCTGATCATGAGCATGTTTACTATTTTTGAGTAGTCACTTTTGTTCTTGAGGTCACGGGAGAAATCATGTTGCAAGTAATCATGTGAACTTGATATGTGTTCGATATTTTGATAGTATGTATGTTGTGATTCCCTTAGTGGTGTCATGTGAACGTCGACTACATGACGCTTCACCATATTTGGGCCTAAGGGAATGCATTGTGGAGTAGCTATTAGATGGTGGGTTGCGAGAGTGATGCTACCTCTTGAGCATGCGTTGGTTTTCCCTTGAAGAGGAAAGGGTGATGCAGCAAAGTAGCGTAAGTATTTCCCTAAGTTTTTGAGAACCAAGGTATCAATCCAGTAGGAGGCCACACGCAAGTCCCTCGTACCTACACAAACAAATAAGAACCTTGCAACCAACACGGTAAAGGGGTTGTCAATCCCTTCACGGCCACTTGCAAAAGTGAGATCTGATAGAGATGATAAGATAATATTTTTGGTATTTTTATGATAAAGATTGCAAAATAAACGGCAACAGAAATAGCTCGTTGACGGGAGATTAATATGATGGAAAATAGACCCAGGGGCCATAGGTTTCACTAGTGGCTTCTCTCAAGATAGCATAAGTATTACGGTGGGTGAACAAATTATTGTCGAGCAATTGATAGAAAAGTGCATAATTATGAGAATATCTAGGCATGATCATGTATATAGGCATCACGTCCGCAACAAGTAGACCGACTCCTGCCTGCATCTACTACTATTACTCCACACATCGACCGCTATCCAGCATGCATCTAGAGTATTAAGTTCATAAGAATAGAGTAACGCATTAGGTAAGATGACATGATGTAGAGGGATAAACTCAAGCAATATGATATAAATCCCATCTTTTTATCCTTGATGGCAACAATACAATACGTGTCATTTCCCCTACTGTCACTGGGATCGAGCACCGCATGATTGAACCCAAAGATAAGCACTTCTCCCATTGCAAGAAAGATCAATCTAGTAGGCCAAACCAAACTGATAATTCGAAGAGACTTGCAAAGATAACCAATAATACATAAAAGAATTCAGAGAATATTCAAATATTGTTCATTGATAATCTTGATCATAAACCCACAATTCATCGGATCTCGAGAAACACACCGCAAAAAGAGTTACATCGAATAGATCTCCAAGAAGATCGAGAACTTTGTATTGAGATCCAAAGAGAGAGAAGAAGCCATCTAGCTAATAACTATGGACCCAAAGGTCTGTGGTAAACTAATCACATATCATCGGAGAGGCTTTGGTGTCGTTGTAGAAGCCCTCCGTGATCGATGCCCCCTCCGGTAGAGCGCCGGAAAAGGCCCCAAGATGGGATCTCACGGGTACAAAAGGTTGCGGCGGTGGAAATAGGGTTTCGTGGTGCTCCTGGTTGGTTTCGGGGTACGTGGGTATATATAGGAGGAAGAAGTAGGTCGGTGGAGCTACGAGGGGCCCACGAGGGTGGGGGCGTGCCCAGGGGGGCAGGCGCGCCTCCTTGCCTCGTGGCCTCCTCGGTTGTTTCTTGACGTCCACTCCAAGTCCTTTGGATCACGTTTGTTCCAAAAGTAACTCTCCCGAAGGTTTCATTCCGTTTGGACTCCGTTTGATATTCCTTTTCTGCGAAACACTGAAATAGGCAAAAATACAGCAATTTGCACTGGGCCTTGGGTTAGTAGGTTAGTCCCAATAATAATAATAAAGTGTATAATAAAGCCCATTAAACATCCAAAACAGAATATATATAATAGCATGGAACAATCAAAAATTATAGATACGTTGGAGACGTATCAAGCATCCCCAAGTTTAATTCCTGCTCATCCTCGAGTAGGTAAATGATAAAAACAGAATTATTGATGTGGAATGCTACCTAGCATATTTCTCAATGTAATTTTCTTTATTGTGGCATGAATGTTCAGATCCGAAAGATTCAAGACAAAAGTTTAATATTGACATGAAAATAATAATACTTCAAGCATACTAACAAAGCAATCATGTCTTCTCAAAATAACATGGCCAAAGAAAGTTATCCCTACAAAAACATATAGTCTGGCTATGCTCTATCTTCACCACACAAAGTATTTAAATCATGCACAACCCCGATGACAAGCCAAGCAATTGTTTCATACTTTTGATGTTCTCAAACTTTTTCAATCTTCACGCAATACATGAGCGTGAGCCATGGACATAGCACTATAGGTGGAATAGAATGGTGGTTGTGGAGAAGACAAAAAGGAGCAGATAGTATCACGTCAACTAGGCATCTCAATGGGCTATGGAGATGCCCATCAATAGATATCAATGTGAGTGAGTAGGGATTGCCATGCAACGGATGCACTAGAGCTATAGGTGTATGAAAGCTCAACAAAAGAAACTAAGTGGGTGTGCATCCAACTCGCTTGCTCACGAAGACCTAGGGCCTTTTGAGGAAGCCCATCATTGGAATATACAAGCCAAGTTCTATAATGTAAAGTTCCCACTAGTATATGAAAGTTACAAAATAAGAGACTCTGTATCATGAAGATCATGGTGCTACTTTGAAGCACAAGTGTGGAAAAAGGGTAGTAACATTGTCCCTTCTCTCTTTTTCTCTCATTTTTTATTTTTTTATTGGGCCTTCTCTTGTTTTTTGGCCTCTTTTTTTTCCTTTTGTCCGAAGTCTCATCCCGGCTTATGGGGGAATCATAGTCTCCATCATCCTTTCCTCACATGGGACAATGCTCTAATAATGATGATCATCACACTTTTATTTACTTACAACTCAAGAATTACAACTCGATACTTAGAACAAAATATGACTCTATGTGAATGCCTCCGGCGGTGTACCGGGATATGCAATGAATCAAGAGTGACATGTATGAAAGAATTATAAAGGTGGCTTTTCCACAAATACGATGTCAACTACATGATCATGCAAAGCAATATGACAATGATGAAGCGTGTCATTATAAATGGAACGGTGGTAAGTTGCATGGCAATATATCTTGGAATGGCTATGGAAATGCCATAATAGGTAGGTATGGTGGCTGTTTTGAGGAAGGTATATGCTGGGTGTATGATACCGGCGAAAGGTGTGCGGTATTAGAGAGGCTAGCAATGGTGGAAGGGTGAGAGTGCGTATAATCCATGGACTCAACATTAGTCATATAGAACTTACATACTTATTGCAAAAATCTATTAGTTATCGAAACAAAGTACTACACGCATGCTCCTAGGGGGATAGATTGGTAGGAAAAGACCATCGCTCGTCCCCGACCGCCACTCATAAGGAAGACAATCAATAAATAAATCATGCTCCGACTTCATCACATAACGGTTCACCATACGTGCATGCTACAGGAATCACAAACTTTAGAACAAGTATTTCTCAAATTCACAACTAATCAACTAGCATGACTCTAATATCACCATCTTCATATCTCAAAACAATTATCAAGTATCAAACTTCTCTTAGTATTCAATTAACTTTATATGAAAGTTTTTATTATATCCATCTTGGATGTGTATCATATTAGGACTAATTTTATAACCAAAGCAAAGTATCATGCTGTTCTAAAGGACTCAAAATAATATAAGTGAAGCATGATAGATCAATAATTTCTATAAAATATAACCACCACCGTGCTCTAAAAGATATAAGTGAAGCACTAGAGCGAAATTGTTTATCTCAAAAGATATAAGTGAAGCACATAGAGTATTCTAATAAATTCCGATTAATGTGTGTCTCTCTCAAAAGGTGTGCACACCAAGGATGATTGTGGTGAAATAAAAATCAAGGACGCAAATCATACAAGACGCTCCAAGCAAAACACATATCATCTGGTGAATAAAAATATAGCTCCAAGTAAAGTTACCGATGGACGAAGACAAAAGAGGGGATGCCTTCAGGGGCATCCCCAAGATTAGGCTTTTGGGTTGTCCTGAGATTTTACCTTGGGGTGCCTTGGGCATCCCCAAGCTTAGGATCTTGCCACTCCTTGTTCCATAATCCATCAAATCTTTACCCAAAACTTGAAAACTTCACAACACAAAACTTAACAGAAAATCTCGTGAGCTCCGTTAGCGAAAGAAAACAAAACACCACTTCAAGGTACTGTAATGAACTAATTCTTTATTTATATTGGTGTTAAACCTACTGTATTCGAACTTCTCTATGGTTCATAACCTCCGATACTAGCCATAGATTCATCAAAATAAGCAAACAACACACGAAAAACAGAATCTGTCAAAAACAGAACAGTCTGTAGTAATCTGTACCTAACGCAAACTTATGGAACTCCAAAAACTCTAACATAAATTGCTGGACGTGAGGAATTTATCTAATAATCATCTTCAAAAAGAATCAACTAAATAGCACTCTCCAGTAAAAAGTTGTAGCTAATCTCGTGAGCGCTAAAGTTTCTGTTTTTTACAGCAAGATTAAAAAGACTTCACCCAAGTCTTCCCAAAGGTTCTACTTGGCACAAACACTAATTAAAACATGAAAACACATCTAACCAGAGGCTAGATGAATTATTTATTCCTAAACAGAACCAAAAAGCAAGAAACAAAAATAAAATTAGGTTGCCTCCCAACAAGCGTTATCGTTTAACGCCCCTAGCTAGGCATTGATAATTTTAATGATGCTCACATCAAAGATAAGAATTAAAGCACAAAGAGAGCATCATAAAACAGGTGAAAACATATCTAAGTCTAACATACTTCCTATGCATAGTCATTTTATAAGCAAACAAATTATCATAGCAAGCAAAAATTAGCATATGCAAGGAACAAGAAAGAGACGATAGCAATCTCAACATGACGAGAGGTAATTTAGTAAGATAAAAATTTCTACAATCATATTTTCCTATCTCATAATAATTACATGTAGGATCATAGGCAAATTCAACAAAATAGCTATCACATAACATATTCTCAACACGATCCACATGGATGCGAAGTTGACACTCTTCCAAAATAGTGGGATTATCATTAACTAAAGTCATGACCTGTCCAAACCCACTTTTATCAAAAATGCCATAAGATTGAACATTCTCCAAATATGTGGGATCTATAGTTGACACTCTTCCAAACCTCAATACTATTGCAAACACTAATATCAATCTCATATTCATCATGGGGCTCAAACAAATTTTCAAGATCATAAAAAAATCACCCCAATCATGATCATTGCAACAAATAGTAGACATAGAAAAACTAGCATCCCCAAGCTTAGGGTTTTGCATATTATTAACACAATTGGCATTAAGAGAATTTATAATAACATCATTGCAAACATGCTTTTCATCGAAGGAACTACCAAGTATGGGTGCAATAGTAACGATCTCATGTTTAACATAAGGAATTATAGCAAATTCATCTTCATAAATATTGGCATCATGGCCACAAGAATAGCAAGCATCATGTTCATCAAGGGATATTTCAATCAAATTATCGGAATCATCATTATCTATAGATTCATGCATATCATTATTTTCTTCCAAAGCAACGGTCATTATCTCAATAAATTCCTTAACATAGGCATTATGAGCATAGTTTTCATAGCAATATTTAATTATGTCGGAATTTTCAGATTTTTAGAGAGTAATATCATACTTTGCAATCAAAGAAGCAACTTCATTAGCACCCTTAAAATGAAAAATTCTTCAATTTGTTCGATATCATAGTAAATATAAACACCCTTTCCATAAGAAGATAAGATTTCATTATCATTAAACTCACATAGGTAGGGAAGGTGTTTTTTTAGGGTTCTTAGAGCAACAAGTAAAGTCATAAATTTCACAAAGATTCCAAGCATAGCAAAGCAAAATATTTATTTGATACCATAAGAGCTTCGCCTTTTCAGACAAACGATGACGCACAAAATGAGCATGCTCATCTAAAGATTTCCCATCAACTAGGCTAGTTGGGGTTTCAGCACGAGCGCATAAGGATCAAAGATGATCCAAGTAGAACACCTCAAGTGGATCCATATCAATAGATTTTTATCAAGCAAAGATGCAAGCAAATAGAAGGCACATGGAAACACAAACAAAAAGACATACGGGAAGAAGGCGAAGAAAAGGCAAAGGTGAAGTGAGGGAGAGGAAAACGAGAGGCAAATGGCAAATAATGTAATGCGAGGGATAAGAGTTTGTGATGGGTACTTGGTATGTCTTGACTTGTGCGTAGACTCCCCGGCAACGGCGCCAGAAATCCTTCTTGCTACCTCTTGAGCATGCGTTGGTTTTCCCTTGAAGAGGAAAGGGTGATGCAGCAAAGTAGCGTAAGTATTTCCCTAAGTTTTTGAGAACCAAGGTATCAATCCAGTAGGAGGCCACACGCAAGTCCCTCGTACCTACATAAACAAATAAGAACCTTGCAACCAACGCGGTAAAGGGGTTGTCAATCCCTTCACAGCCACTTGCAAAAGTGAGATCTGATAGAGATGATAAGATAATATTTTTGGTATTTTTATGATAAAGATTGAAAGTAAAGATTGCAAAATAAACGGCGATAGAAATAGCTCGTTGACAGGAGATTAATATGATGGAAAATAGATCCGGGGGCCATAGGTTTCACTAGTGGCTTCTCTCAAGATAGCATAAGTATTACGGTGGGTGAACAAATTATGGTCGAGCAATTGATAGAAAAGTGCATAATTATGAGAATATCTAGGCATGATCATGTATATAGGCATCACGTCCGCAACAAGTAGACCGACTCCTGCCTGCATCTACTACTATTACTCCACACATCGACCGCTATCTAGCATGCATCTAGAGTATTAAGTTCATAAGAACAGAGTAACACATTAGGTAAGATGACATGATGTAGAGGGATAATCTCAAGCAATATGATATAAACCCCATCTTTTTATCCTCGATGGCAACAATACAATACGTGTCGTTTCCCCTACTGTCACTAGGATCGAGCACCGCATGATTGAACCCAAAGCTAAGCACTTCTCCCATTGCAAGAAAGATCAATCCAGTAGGCCAAACCAAACTGGTAATTCAAAGAGACTTGAAAAGATAACCAATCATACATAAAAGAATTCAAAGAAGATTCAAATATTGTTCATAGATAATCTTGATCATAAACCCACAATTCATCGGATCTCGGCAAACACACCGCAAAAAGAGTTACATCGAATAGATCTCCAAGAAGATCGAGGAGAACTTTGTATTGAGATCCAAAGAGAGAGAAGAAGCCATCTAGCTAATAACTATGGACCCGAAGGTCTGTGGTAAACTACTCACACATCATCGGAGAGGCTATGGTGTTGATGTAGAAGCCCTCCATGATCAATGCCCCCTCCGCTAGAGCGCCAGAAAAGGACCCAAGATGGGATCTCACGGGTACAGAAGGTTGCGGCGGTGGAAATAGGGTTTCGTGGTGCTCCTGGTTGGTTTTGGGGTACGTAGGTATATATAGGAGGAAGAAGTAGGTTGGTGGAGCTACAAGGGGCCCACGAGGGTGGGGGCGTGCCCAGGGGGCAGGCGCGCCTCCCTGCCTCGTGGCCTCCTCAGTTGTTTCTTGACGTCCACTCCAAGTCCTCTGGACCACGTTTGTTCCAAAAATAACTCTCCCGAAGGTTTCATTCCGTTTGGACTCCGTTTGATATTCCTTTTCTGCGAAACACTGAAATAGGCAAAAAAACAACAATTTGCACTCGGCCTTGGGTTAGTAGGTTAGTCCCAAAAATAATAATAAAGTGTATATTAAAGCCCATTAAACATCCAAAATAGAATATATAATAGCATGGAACAATCAAAAATTATAGATACGTTGGAGATGTATCAAGTGACAGAAACTTAAACCCCAGTTTATGCGCTATTCCGTAAGGGACCGATTGGACCCCAAAGTTTAATGCTATGGTTAGAATTTATTCTTAATACTTTTCTCGTAGTTGTGGATGCTTGCGGGAGGGTTAATCATAAGTAGGAGGTTTGTTCAAGTAAGAACAACACCTAAGCACCGGTCCACCCACATATCAAATTATCAAAGTAGCGAACACAAATCGAACCAACATGATGAAAGTGACTAGATGAAATTCCCATGTACCCTCAAGAACGCCTTGCTTATCATAAGAGACCATTTTGGCCTGTCCTTTGCCTCAAAAGGATTGGGCTACCTTGCTGCACTTTTGTTACTACTATCGTTACTTGCTCGCTACAAATTATCTTGCTATCAAACTACACCGTTACTTACAATTTCAGCACTTGCAGACATTACCTTACTGAAAACTACTTGTCATTTCTTTCCGCTCCTCGTTGGGTTCGACACTCTTACTTATCGTAAAGAGCTACAATTGATCCCCTATACTTGTGGGTCATCAATACATCTCCAAGGTATCTATAATTTTTTATTGTTCCATGCTACTATATTATCCATCTTGGATGTTTTATACGCATTAATATGCTATTTTTATAAAGGTGATCCTGTGTTTGAATTAAAACAATTGCCAGACACTTCAAAATATGCTTATCTTGATGAAAAGAAGATATATCCTGTTATTATTATTGCTAAGCTTTCAGAACATGAAGAAGAAAGATTATTGAAAGTTCTAAGGAAGCACCGGGCTGCTATTGGATATACTCTTGATGATTTAAAGGACATTAGTTCCACTCTATGTCAGCACGAAATTAATATGGAACCTGATGCTAAACCCATTGTTGATCACCGACATCGGTTAAATCCAAAAATGAAGGAAGTGGTAAGAACGGAAATCTTAAAACTTCTGGAAGCAGGTATAATCTATCCCATAGCTGATAGTAGATGGGTAAGTCATGTTCATTGTGTTCCTAAGAAAGGGGTTATTACTGTTGTTCCAAATGATAAGGATGAACTTATTCCACAAAGAATTGTTACAGGCTATAGAATGGTAATTGATTTTAGAAAATTAAATAAAGCAACTAGAAAAGATCATTACCCTTTGCCTTTTATTGATCAAATTCTTGAAAGATTATCTAAGCACACACACTTTTGCTTCCTTGATGGATATTCTGGCTTTTCACAAATACCTGTTTCTCAACCTGATCAAGAAAAGACCACTTTTACTTGTCCCTTTGGAACCTATGCTTATAGACGTATGCCTTTTGGTTTATGCAATGCACCTGCTACCTTTCAAAGATGTATGACTGCTATATTATCTGACTTTTGTGAAAAGATTGTTGAGGTTTTCATGGATGACTTTTCTGTCTATGGGAAGTCTTTTGATGATTGTTTAAGTAATCTTGAGCGAGTTTTGCAGAGATGTGAACAAACAAATCTTGTCTAGAATTGGGAGAAGTGCCACTTTATGGTTCATGAAGGCATTGTCTTGGGTCATAAAATTTCTGAAAGAGGTATTGAAGTGGACCAAGCTAAGGTTGATGTAATTGAGAAAATGCCATGTCCTAAAGATATAAAAGGTATTCGTAGTTTCCTAGGCCATGCTGGTTTCTATAGGAGATTTATCAAAGACTTCTCTAAAAATTTCTAGGCCTCTTACAAGTCTCTTGCAGAAGGATATTCCTTTTGTTTTTGATGATGATTGTTTAGAAGCCTTTGAAACACGCAAGAAAGCCTTAATTTCTGCACCTATTGTTCAACCACCTGATTGGAACTTGCCTTTTGAAATTATGTGTGATGCTAGTGATTATGTTGTTGGTGTTGTGCTAGGACAAAGAGTTGATAAGAAATTGAATGTTATTCATTATGCTAGTAAAACTCTAGACAGTGCTCAAATAAATTATGCTACTACTGAAAAGGAATTCTTAGCGATGGTGTTTGCTTGTGATAAATTTAGACCTTATATTGTTGATTCAAAAGTAACTGTTCACACAGACCATGCTGCTATTAAATATCTTATGAAAAAGAAAGATGCTAAACCTAGACTTATTCTACGGGTTCTCTTGTTGCAAGAATTCGATTTACATATCATTGATAGAAAAGGAGCTGAGAACCTAGTAGCTGACAATTTGTCTAGACTTGAAAATGTGCTTAATGACCCGCTACCTATTGATGATAGTTTTCCTGATGAGCAGTTAACTGCAATAAATGTTTCTCATAGTACTCCTTGGTATGCTGATTATGCTAATTACATTGTTGCTAAATATTTACCACCTAACTTTACATACCAACAAAAGAAAAAAATTCTTCTATGATTTAAGACATTACTTTTGGGATGACCCATATCTTTATAAAGAAGGAGTAGATGGTATTATTAGACATTATGTACCTGAGCATGAACAGGGACAAATCCTACGGAAATGTCACTCCGAGGCTTATGGAGGGCATCATGCTGGAGATATAATTGCTCACAAGCTATTGCAGACTGGATTTTATTGGCCTACTCTCTTCAAGGATGCCCGTAAGTTTGTCTCATCTTGTGATGAATGTCAAAGGATAGGTAATATCCGTAAGCGTCAAGAAATGCCTATGAATTATTCACTTGCTGTTGAACCATTTGATGTTTGGGGATTTGATTACATGGGACCTTTTCCTTTCTCTAATGGGTATACACATATTTTGGTTGCTGCTGATTATGTTACTAAACGGGTAGAAGCTATTCCAACTAGTAGTGCTGATCACAACACCTCTATTAAAATGCTTAAGGAAGTTATTTTCCCAAGGTTTGGAGTCCCTAGATATTTAATTACTGATGGTGGTTCACACTTTATTCATGGTGCTTTCCATAAGATGCTTGCCAAGTATGATGTTAACCATAGAATTTCATCACCCTATCATCCTCAATCTAGTGGTCAAGTTGAACTTAGCAATAGAGAAATAAAATTAATTTTGCAAAAGACTGTTAATAGGTCCAGGAAGAATTGGTCTAAGAAATTAGATGATGCACTTTGGGCTTATAGAACAGCATACAAAAGTCCTATGGGTATGTCTCCATATAAAATGGTTTATGGAAAAGCTTGTCATTTGCCTCTTGAGTTAGAACATAAAGCATATTGGGCAGTTAAAGAGCTCAACTATGATTTCAAACTTGCTGGTGAAAAGAGGTTATTTGATATTAGCTCTCTAGATGAATGGAGAACCAAAGCTTATGAAAATGAAAAATTATTTAAAGAAAAATTTAAAAGGTGGCATGACAAAAGAATTCAAAAGCATGAGTTTAAAGTTGGAGAATATGTTCTTTTGTACAACTCTTGTTTTAGATTCTTTGCAGGAAAACTCCTCTCAAAATGGGAAGGCCCATATGTCATCGAGGAGGTTTACCGGTCTGGAGCCATCAAAATAAATAATTCTGAATGTACTAACCCGAAGGTTGTCATTGGGCAACGAATAAAGCATTATATCTCACGTACGCCTATTAATGTTGAAAGTAATAATATCCAAACTTTGACACCAGAAGAACACATAAAAGGGTCCTTCTGGAACACTCCATAATCGTGAAAATAAGGAGGTACGTGATACAGTAAGTAAACGGACTCCGAAAAATCCGCAAAAATATTTTTTTATCAGTTTTGGAATATTTATGAATTTTAGGAATAAAGAAACTTCGAGGAAGCGTACCCTGGTGGGCACAATACACCAGGGTGCGCCAGGCTTGTCTGGTGTGCCCAGGTGGGTTGTGCCCACCTGGGGCACCTTCCGGACTCCGTTTTTATTCCATATGCTTGTCATCCGAGATAAAAATATATATATACTTCCCGAACCTGTTAATCACCGTATCACGGAGAAATCCTCTGTTCTCTTTTCTTGCTGTTTCCGGTCAGGTTTATCAAGCCAGGCATCATGTCTTCTTGCTCCTCCAACAACATGGAAGAAGATGCTTGGCTGATGCAGATCGAGACGAAGCAGGAGGAGCCCACGGACGCCATCAAGGGAGACAAGGGCAAGAAAGCTACCTTAGATCCACCCCTGGTGGCAGCACAAGAGTTGCTGGCCGAGGAGGAGGAAGAGGATATCCTTAAGACCTACCTTACTCATCTTACTCTTGCTGAGATTGAAGCTTTTCGCGTCATTGAAATAGTTCGCATACAGAAAAAGTATCTTACTCGCGAAAATATTCTGCATCAAGAGCATATCATCCATCTCCGGAGTGTCATCCATCGGTTGAAGAACCTGTTGATCCTTAAGGATAGGATCGCTTCATCACCATCATCTTCTTCACCACAAAAGGAGAACTGAGTATCGGGTATGGGCACTCCCCTTGGTTTCCGCCAAGCTTGGGGGAGTGCTACCTCTTGAGCACTGCATTGCTTTTCCCTTGAAGAGGAAAGGGTGATGCAGTAGAGCAGCGTAAGTATTTCCCTCGGTTTTTGAGAACCAAGGTATCAATCCAGTAGGAGGCCACGCACGAGTCCCTCGCACCTACACAAACAAATAAATCCTCGCAACCAACGCACTAAGGGGCTGGCAATCCCTTCGCGGTCACTTACGAGAGTGAGATCTGATAGATATGATAAGATAATATTTTTGGTATTTTTATGATAAAGATGCAAAGTAAAATAAAAGGCAAAAGAAATAACTAAGTGTTGGAAGATAATTATGATGGAAAATAGACCCGGGGGCCATAGGTTTCACTAGTGGCTTCTCTCGAGAGCATAAGTATTACGGTGGGTGAACAAATTACTGTTGAGCAATTGATAGAATTGAGCATAGTTATGAGAATATCTAGGTATGATCATGTATATAGGCATCACGTCCAAGACAAGTAGACCGACTCCTGCCTGCATCTACTACTGTTACTCCACACATCGACCGGTATCCAGCATGCATCTAGAGTATTAAGTTCAAAAGAACAGAGTAACGCTTTAAGTAAGATGACATGATGTAGAGGGATAAACTCATGCAATATGATATAAACCACATCTTGTTATCCTCAATGGCAACAATACAATATGTGCCTTGCAGCCCCTACTGTCACTGGGAAAGGACACCGCAAGATTGAACCCAAAGCTAAGCACTTCTCCCATTGCAAGAAAAATCAATCTAGTAGGCCAAACCAAACTGATAATTCAAAGAGACTTGCAAAGATAACCAATCATACATAAAAGAATTCAGAAAAGATTCAAATATTATTCATAGATAAACTTGATCATAAACCCACAATTCATCGGTCTCAACAAACACACCGCAAAAGAAGATTACATCGGATAGATCTCCACAAGAGAGGGGGAGAACATTGTATTGAGATCCAAAAAGAGAGAAGAAGCCATCTAGCTAATAACTATGGACCCGAAGGTCTGAGGTAAACTACTCACAAATCATCGGAGAGGCTATGCTGTTGATGCAGAAGCCCTCCGTGATCGATGCCCCCTCCGGCGGAGCTCCGGAAAAGGCCCCAAGATGGGATCTCACGGGTACAGAAGGTTGCGGCGGTGGAATTAGGTTTTTGGCTCCGTATCTGGTAGTTCGGGGGTACGTAGGTATATATAGGAGGAAGAAGTACGTCGGTGGAGCAACATGGGGCCCACGAGGGTGGAGGGCGCACCCAGGGGGTAGGCGCGCCCCCCTACCTCATGCCTTCCTGGTTGATGTCTTGACGTAGGGTCCAAGTCCTCTGGACCACGTTCGTTCCAAAAATCACGTTCCCGAATGTTTCATTCCGTTTGGACTCCGTTTGATATTCTTTTTCTGCGAAACTCTAAAATAGGCAAAAAAACAGCAATTCTGGGCTGGGCCTCCGGTTAATAGGTTAGTCCCAAAAATAAAATAGAAGTGTATAATAAAGCCCAATAATGTCCAAAACAGAATATAATATAGCATGGAACAATCAAAAATTATAGATACGTTGGAGACGTATCAAGCATCCCCAAGCTTAATTCATGCTCATCCTCGAGTAGGTAAATGATAAAAACAGAATTTTTGATGTGGAATGCTACTTGGCATAATTTCAATGTAATTCTCTTAATTGTGGTATGTATATTCAGATCCGAAAGATTCAAGACAAAAGTTTAATATTGACATAAAAATAATAATACTTCAAGCATACTAACTAAGCAATTATGTCTTCTCAAAATAACATGGCCAAAGAAAGTTATCCCTACAAAATCATATACTCTGGCTATGCTCTATCTTCACCACACAAAGTATTTGAATCATGCACAACCCCGATGACAAGCCAAGCAATTGTTTCATACTTTTGGTGTTCTCAAACTTTTTCAATCTTCACGCAATACATGAGCGTGAGCCATGGACATAGCACTATATGTGGAATAGAATGGTGGTTGTGGAGAAAACAAAAAGGGAGAAGATAGTCTCACATCAACTAGGCGTATCAACGGGCTATGGAGATGCCCATTAATAGATATCAATGTGAGTGACTACGGATTGCCATGCAACGGATGCACTAGAGCTATAAGTGTATGAAAGCTCAACAAAAGAAACTAAGTGGGTGTGCACCCAACTCGCTTGCTCACGAAGACCTAGGGCATTTTGAGGAAGCCCATCATTGGAATATACAAGCCAAGTTCTATAATGAAAATTTCCCACTAGTATATGAAACTGATATCATAGGAGACTCTCTATCATGAAGATCACGGCACTACTTTGAAGCACAAGTGTGGTAAAAGGATAGTAACATTGTCCCTTCTCTCTTTTTCTCTCTTTTTTTATTTGGGCCTTTTCTCTCTTTTTTTATTATTATTTAGTCCGGAGTCTCATCCCGACTTATGGGGGAATCATAGTCTCCATCATCCTTTCCTCACTTGGGACAATGCTCTAAAAATGATGATCATCACACTTTTATTTACTTACAACTCAACAATTACAACTCAATACTTAGAACAAAATATGACTCTATGTGAATGCCTCCGGCGGTGTACCGGGATATGCAATGAATCAAGAGTGACATGTATGAAAGAATTATGAACGCTGGCTTTGCCACAAATACGATGTCAACTACATGATCATGCGAGGCAATATGACAATGATGGAGCGTGTCATAATAAACGGAACGGTGGTAAGTTGCATGGCAATATATCTCGGAATGGCTATGGAAATGCCATGATAGGTAGGTATGGTGGCTGTTTTGAGGAAGGTATATGGTGGGTGCATGATACCGGCGAAAAGTGCGCGGTATTAGAGAAGCTAGCAATGGTGGAAGGAAGAAGAGTGTGTATAATCCATGGACTCAACATTAGTCATAAAGAACTCATACACTTATTGCAAAAATCTACAAGTTATCAAAGCAAAGTATTACGCGCATGCTCCTAGGGGGATAGGTTGGTAGGAAAAGACCATCGCTCGTCCCCGACCGCCACTCATAAGGATGACAATCAATAAATAAATCATGCTCCGACTTCATCACATAACGGTTCACATACGTGCTTGCTACGGGAATCACAAACTTTAACACAAGTATTTCTCAAATTCAAAACTACTCAACTACCATGACTCTAATATCACCATCTCCATATCTCAAAACAATTATCAAGTATCTAACTTCTCACAGTATTCAACACACTCATAAGATTTTTTTAACTAATCTTGAATGCCTATCATAATTAAAGCAAATTACCATGATGTTTTGTAGGACTCTCAAAATAATCTAAGTGAAGCATGAGAGAACAATAGTTTCTATAAAACAAATCCACCACCGTGCTCTAAAAGATATAAGTGAAGCGCTAGAGCAAAAACTATATAACTCAAAAGATATAAGTGAAGCACATAGAGTATTCTAACAATTTCCGAATCATGTGTGTCTCTCTCAAAAGGTGTGTATAGCAAGGATTATTGTGGCAAACTAACAAACAAAGACTCAAATAATACAAGACGCTCCAAGCAAAACACATATCATGTGGTGAATAAAAATATAGCTCCAAGTAAAGTTACCGATGGAAGTAGACGAAAAGAGGGGATTCCTTCCAGGGCATCCCCAAGCTTTGGCTTTTAGGTGTCCTCAGATTATCTTGGGGTGCCATGGGCATCCCCAAGCTTAGGCTCTTGCCACTCCTTGTTCCATAATCCATCAAATCTTTTACCCAAAACTTGGAAACTTCACAACACAAAACTTAACAGAAAATCTCGTGAGCTCCGTTAGCGAAAGAAAACCAAACACCACTTCAAGGTACTGTAATGAACTCGTTATTTATTTATATTGGTGTTAAACCTACTGTATTCCAACTTATCTATGGTTTATAAACTATTTTATTAGCCATAGATTCATCAAAATAAGCAAACAACAGATGAAAAAAAGAATCTGTCAAAAACAGAACAGTCTGTAGTAATCTGTAACTAACGCAAACTTATGGAACTCCAAAAATTCAGCCAAAACATAAATACCTAGAAAATTTGTTTATTGATCAGCAGCAATTGGAATCAATATTTTATCACGTTCTGGTGATTTGTAACAATTATTTTCGTGAACAGAAAGTTTCTGGAATTTTCAGCAAGATCAAATAACTATCATCCAAGAAGATCCTATAGGTTAAGCTTGGCACAAACACTAATTAAAACATAAAAACACATTTAACCAGAGGCTAGATCAAATATTTATTCCTAAACAGAAGCAAAAAGCAAAAAACTAAAAATAAAATTGGGTTGCCTCCCAACAAGCGCTATCGTTTAACGCTCCTAGCTAGGTATAAAAGCAAGGATAGATCTAGGTATTGCCATCTTTGGTAGGCAATCCGTAAGTGGCCCTCATAATAGATTCATAGGGTAATTTTATTTTCTTTCTAGGGAAGTGTTCCATGCCTTTCCTTAATGGAAATTGGAATCTAATATTCCCTTCCTTCATATCAATAATTGCACCAATCGTTCTAAGGAAAGGTCTACCAAGAATAATAGGACATGAAGGATTGCAATCTATGTCAAGAACAATAAAATCTACGGGCACATAGTTCCTATTTGCAACAATAAGAACATCATTAATTCTTCCCCTAGGTTTATTAATGGTGGAATCCGCAAGGTGCAAGTTTAAAGAGCAATCATCAAATTCGCGGAAACCTAGCAAATCACACAAAGTTTTTGGAATCTTGGAAACACTAGCACCCAAATCACACAAAGCATAGCATTCATGATCTTTAATTTTAATTTTAATAGTAGTTTCCAACTCATCATAAAGTTTTCTAGGGATAGAAACTTCCAACTCAAGTTTTTCTTCATAAGATTGCATCAAAGCATCAACAATATGTTTGGTAAAAGCTTTATTTTGGCTATAAGCATGAGGAGAATTTAGCACGGATTGCCACAAGGAAATACAATCTATCAAAGAGCAATTATCATAATTAAATTCCTTGAAGTCCATATGTAGCGACTAGACCTCAAATGGTCTGTGCTGCTGTGCACCAGTGTCATCCCTGGATCAGTAATGCTGACACGCACAGTACAAATGGAGGATTTATAACAGAGTAGCAATCACACACTTATTACATCGAATATCTCCAAAGAGATTAAGTATGATAAACATGGCTTAAGGCCATCTAAAACGATAACAGCGGAAGACTTGGAAGATAAGTGAGTCCATCAACTCCAGCGGCATCACTGAGTATAAGACCACGACCTAAGGCACCTTACTCGTCGTCTGAAAAGTCTGCAACATGAAACGTTGCAGCCCGAAAACGGGTCAGCACATAGAATATGCTGGCAAAGTAACACATAGAGGATAATGAACAATAATACGGCTATACTACATGCATATAAGGCTGGTGGAAAGCTCTATGGTTACAGTTTTGCGAAAAGCCAATTTTTCCCTACTTCAAAGGAATAAATTTTATTTAACTATCATGGTGGTTGTGAAACATTGAGATGGTTGACAGCATCTCAATCCCAATTAAGAATCATCATTAACCCAACAAATTAATTAAAAGTAACATGGTGATGAGATTCACATGATAATCCAAGTACTAGATACTCAAGTTGTCCATAACCGGGGACACGGCTAACCATGATTAGTTTGTACACTCTGCAGAGGTTTGTGCACTTTTCCCCACAAGACTCGATCTCCTCCGTTGGATTACTCGCACTACATGGTGTTTGAGTAACGGATGACCGAGACACAGTCTTTCAGAAGTGTTTACACCTTACGTATGGGTAGACAGTTACACCTACTTTCCCCTACATCTGCTAGTCTACCACTGTAAGAGTTCACACAACTTAGTCAACTATGCTAGAGCCCATAATAGCTTGCGGCTGCACACGGAAGTTTCTAGCATGAATAATCTCATGATCCCTTTGAACCTGGGTGGCGGTCCAAAAGAAAACAGGCAATCCTGGAATACCCAGGTACCTCAATCCACCCAGATGTGAGTTTTAGTTGCCACCTTAAGTAAACCATTAATTAACAATCTCACATCTGTCATGGAAATCTCTCAAACCCAATCCACGTCTACGAGCATAGCATGGCAATATAATAGCAAACGTAGAAGTAACTCCCAAGGGTTTGATAATAAAACAGGTAATAGGTACTACCTCAACTACTTCCCAATACCCACAATTTAATTAGATCCTAATCATGCAATGTTTGAGGAATAGATCTAATGCAATAAAACTGGGTATGGAAAGTATGATCAAAGTGTTACTTGCCTTGCTGATGATCCGCCAAACCTAGCGATTCGAAGTAACAAGCGGCACACTCCGGGTACTCTATCGCAAACAAACAAGCAAACAATAAGTACTCATCTAATGCACAGGTAAAACTCGAATAAAAGATCCAACCAAAAAGTTCAACTTAAGAACTCCGGTTTGCAAAAAGAATCAACTCGAAAGAAGCAACGAAAGTCAAACGGCGAAAGAAACAAGCTTCGTTTACTAATCTGGATCTAGGTCAAATTTTACTGTAGCAAAAACTTGTTTGAGTAGGTTAAAATGAAAGAGAATTTCGAGACGAAACTCTAGGCGCTTGAATCGCCTGATTCCGATAAACGAGCGAGAAGTTAAACAGAAACGAAGATTCGATCAGAAATCGAATCTGAGAAAAATAGCGGAAAAATCCGACGAAAAAGAAAAAACAGACGAACGGTTAAAGAACGGACGTTCGTTAACAGAGAAAAACCGACGAACGCGTTCGTTAAAACGAACGGTTCGGTGAACGCTCGCAAAATAATAAAAACCGAAAAAAACCGATCTAGGGTTTTTTTTAAACGAATGGTTTTTTTTTTAAAACCGGCAACCGAACGGGCGGCGAGGTACCTCGTCGGGGCGTGCTCCGGCGGGGCTCCGGCCGCTCGGGGCGAGGGGCGGCGAGGGCGCGGGGTGCGGGGGTGCGAGGGGGTGCGAGGGAGCGGCGAACGGCGGCAGCGGCGGCTCTC